>NW_005054302.1:9555822-9566485 GCF_000277835.1 Geospiza fortis
GGAGGAGCAGCTCCACCCTTGGCAGCAGATGCAGCAAGCCTGGCACAAGGTGAGGCTGACAGATCTGCCTGGTGTCTGTGCCCTCACATGCCAGCAAATATTCTCCAAACCTCTGCTTGCTCTTTCCAGAGCTTGGGTGTTGCTCCCACTTATATCTGGGTGCGGATCCAAAGTAATCCCACTGAAACTCACTCTCACTTGCACTTTGCAGGCTGCTGTGACAGGGTAGAGTTCAACCTGCACACAAAGGCAGCCCAGCACAGCATGGCACACTGGACAGTCCCTGTAGGAGAAAACCAGGAAGGCTGCACTGTTGGCAGCACTGAGCTTCATCCCCCAAGCTACACAGTAAAAATGAATGTAAAAACAAAACTAGTTTTGTTTGATTTGTTAAACACAATTCATTTCAACCCCCCTGTCAACAAAAAGTAATTTTTTCCCTAGCTATTTTTATTTTATCAGAAATGGGGAAAACTCATTAACACTAGTGTTTTGAACTGTAGTTTAATAGAAGGCAGACTAACACAGTTCATTAAAATATGCATGTTTGATGTTTGAGGCAATGTTTGCAGAAATCCTTGGGGAAAGGATACTGTGGAGCTAAAATGATGTTTTTCACAGCCAAATGGCATAATCTCATTACCAAAGTTTTGTGATGAAGATGAAAGCTACACTTAGTAATTGAAAGGGATAAACAGTTTTCTCTCCATAACTGCCCTTATTACTCATGGATAACAGATCCAGTGTGGACTGTTACGTTCTCTTCTCTTCTCTTCTCTTCTCTTCTCTTCTCTTCTCTTCTCTTCTCTTCTCTTCTCGTCCCTTCTCTTCTCTCTGTCTTCTTTCCTTTACCACCCACATTGCTTATGATTCACCAGCAGTTTCTATGGACTGGATGTAAGGAATGAGGGAAATTTCTCTATTTCATGGCAGAGGAACATCCTGAAGAGATATATTTGCAAACATTTTGCCTGGTGATGCAGATGTTGCCCAGGGGGGATAAAATTTTAAAAACTGAAATTCTTTTCCGTGACTTTTCTCTTTTAGCTTTCTGTCAGGCTGCTCAGCACACTGCTCTGCAACCTCTTTCAGCTGGTGAGCCCACATTATTTTAAGGAAATCCACTGACCCAGTACAGCAAATAGAAACCTTTTTTTTCCTTAGTTATCTTTTGACCCTCAGAAGTATTCTGTGGGCTTCTGGGCATCTGATCTTATGCTGAAAACAGGATTTAGGAGATCTGAAGGAGAAAGGGTACATCTGCCAGAAAAGTACAGCTCTTCTAAAAATTTCTCTGACCACATTGTCTTTGGAGAGGGGAAAAAGGGTCCTTACCTTGCTTGCAGGATATGGGAAAATCCTTTTTAGCCTTTAGTTTAGTGCTGCTGTAGCAGCAGTTGGAGTGGGCTTTGGGCTGTGTTCTTACGCAGAACTGAAATGAAACCTCACAGTCAAAGCACTGGACCTGAGTGTGATCTGGCTGACATGAATTTTACATGTTCTAGTGGACATTTTGTTGGGTACCTACTGGCAGCTTTGTTTCAGAAAGAAAGATTGATTGCACTGTGGGCTTTTTTTCTGCTACTTTATAGCTAACTTGTCATATCTGTAACTGAGGCCCTTAAATCAGGAACTGACACCATTCCCATGTCCTAAATGATTATATGACCCTGTAGGATTGAGTGATGTGTTAATCTTTCCTAATTACACTATAGTGTATCTCTTGTGTTCAAACACGGTCACGAACAGGGCTGGTTCTGCTGCCATGGATGTGGATGGCAGGAAGCCAGCTGGAGCTGCACCAGGTCCCATTTGCAGCCCAGTGACCATGTGTTTGGGGGGAAATCAAAGAGCTTAGGTTCTTAGGTTCATGGAAGATGCAAGAAAAAAAATGCTAGAGCAGGATGAGATCTAAAATGATGTTTTGAATGTTCTGTCTCTTTTGCAACATGATTCCTCATTCATCATGCAAATTTATAATTTTCATGCAATTAAAAAATAATTTCTGCTATGAAAGTGTTTTTGATTAGCTTGTACAGTTGACAGCTAATAAAACCTCTCCTCCTAGTGGAAAATTTCACTTTCTACTGAAGAAAAGCATATTTCCCTTATTATAACCAGAGAGGGAGGATGAGAATTTGTTCTTTTTCACCTTGTTAGTGGCTGTAACCCAAGAACTTTACATAGGTGATCCAAATGTGCTGTGCCATGACATAAAGCCATGACTCAGAAATGTGCCCAGCTGTATCCTCACTGATGCTGCCACGGTGACCATGTACAAGGGCATTAAATTAGTTGTAGAAATCACAGACACTCCTCCTTTTGAAGCTCTTGATGCTCCCAAAACGGTATGAGAGTGCCACAGGGTCAATAAAGAACCCAGACCCATGAAATCCAAATACACAGTGGCCTGCTCCACAGTTCCACATTGGCCAGCACAGCAGTCCCAGCTGCAGGAGTAGGTGGTTGCTGCTATTCCCTCTCCTTCTTGCTGGTCACAGAGCTGGCTAACGCCCTGGGGTGGACACATCTCTGCTGTCAGACAAGCACTATTATCAGCTTAGTTTCTGTCATTCAGCAGCAGCAATGCTGCCATCAGAATGAGTCCTGTCAGCATACAGTGATTCTCCACTGGACACAATGCTGGGGTGTCTGCTGCCAGAGGAACATCCTGCTGTGGGCAAGCCTGGGAGTCCTTCTGCCATCCTGAAGGAGCTTTGGGGCATTCCCTGGTTGTATCACCCTCTCCTTTACACAACAGAGGGATTTGAAGGTATCTCAACATGTGTCCAAGTCAGCAAAAGTGCAAGTAGTCTTTCCAAGCCCTCAGCAGGCATGGTGGTAGCCAGATCTCCAGAAGTGATTAGCAGCTTCTGAGGCTGTGCAGTGGAACTGACAAATGCCTGTCTAGGACCTAATCCTGCTCAGATCCACGCAACTCCTCACTGGAACAATGCAGGCCACTGGGTCCCAGCCACCTACAGCATCTCATCAGTGTCACAGTGATGCCCAAATTTAGCCCTCACCAGTCTCATAAAATTCTGTGTCATGACTTCTTGGAGGCAGACCTCCATTTCAGGGACTGTGGTGGCCTCTGCCGTATCTCAGAAGAGCCCACACCTGGCAAAGTTTCTTGGATGGATTTGTGATCCCTCAAGGCCTGTCTGCACAGTGGGCCAGAGGGTCTGGGACAGAAAACAAGCCCCAGGGAAGCTGTGCTAATAGGGATGCACCACCCTGTGTGCTTGCCTCGTCCAGCAGCCTAGTCAGAGGCCACGCCATGGCCTGAGCTGGTGTGTGAGCCATCTCTGTGACCTGGGTCACTGCTTTGAGCCTCCTCCCTCCATGTGACTCAGGCACATGACCAATGCACTGGATGAGTCCTGCATGATTCAGCTCAGCAGAGCTGCTAATGAGGGAAGGAGCACCACATGAGAGCTGTTGTGTGTTAAAAGGTTGCAAAAATGATAACTCAGGTCATTTTTTGCATGAAATTGCTTAGGCAAGCTGGAGGTCAGGTATTCTAGAGCTCTTCACTTGACAGCTGTCTGTCAGATGCATGTAAATTGATTTTAGCAGTCAGCATGCACCTGCCATCTCCACCTTTTCCAAAGACTTCAATGCCAAATGTCAAAAATGGGGGATTTTGAGAATCTGATCCAGAGCTGCTGGTGGCTGTCATCCCAGGTTTGATGTTGAGTAGCTACTGTTTGAAGGGGTGGATGAATGATTGGTTCATGTAACTGAGAACTGCCACAGAGGCGTTAGCTACAGACTGCTTGCTGCTGCCTAAGCACCCAGTTTGGACTGCACTGAAATCCCTTCAGAGAGACGTTTGGGCTATTGACTGATTCCTTCAGCTAGAAAAGTCCTGTGATCCAAGCTGACAGGAATCTTGAAGTTGAAACATAAATCAGTTCCAGCCCTTGGCAGCAGGTCTCTATCAAAACATGATACAGTCACCTCTGGAAGGAGGAGTGGCTCTATCCCTTCTCGTTAGACTGAGATCTGTCAGAAGTATGGGAGGAGAAAAGTAGGTAAAAAAATGGAACAGGAGGATAAAATTAATGTCTGTTTTATCTGAATTTCCATTTCCTTTCCAACTTCTAAAGTTTTTGGGGAAAAACATCAAAGATAAGCCTTTGGCTCTATGTAGCATTATTGTGATACTCATTTTGACGCCAAGTGTCACTGGTTATGGAGAGAAAAGAAGGGAATGAAAAAGATACCTTCTTACTCAACTGATCAGTCCCTGGTGTGCATTGAGTCATAACTGCTTATTTCACTGACAGAAACAAATTTTTACTCTTTTTTTTCCCCCTTCCTATTAGCAGCACATAGCACTGACAGCTAAGGGAGGACTGGATGGCTCACACTCTGGCTCTCAGGTCACTAGCAGCAGAGTTAACTACGTTCTTACTGCTGCAATGATGCACAGCCTAGAAGAACACTTTCAGACCACAGGTAGTGCTCACATTCCTGGCAGCTGGAAGAAACAAATGAGGAATCTTGCAATGGAAAGAAAATGTGAGCCCAGCCCTCTGAGTGTCCATGTTCACAGCAAATGCTATATACAAAAGCATGGCTCTTAAAAACCCCATGGACAGATCAACAGACTATTTGGAAAAAGAAAACTGTGGAACAAGTCTGACCCTTCATAAATCCTAAGCCAGCCCAAGCCCTTTTTGAGAACAGAGATGTGGTCTTGGGGGACAGAAATAAAGCTGAAAGGGAAGGCATTGGGACACACCAAGAAGCCATATAGAAAACAGGGAGTTTTACTGCCCCAAGGCCAGGTGTTCATTCACCACACCAGGCATCACTAGCTGGGACATACTGTGGGAGGGTACCCTATGCTCCCTTCCCAAGAAAATCTCCCTGGCTGAATTTGGGCTGTGTAAATGATTCTGTTAATGATAAAATAACTGATTGGTTGATTTGTAAGTTGAGGAAGTTCATGCCAAGGAAATCCTGTTTAGTCTCCTATATGTGCCATGACTCTGCATTAAAAGCCTAAGGGCCAAATACTCCAGTCTGTTTCCAGTGTCAGAAAACAAGATTTAACCCAACAGGCTTGCTAAGCTGCAATTATGGCAATGCAGTTCACACTGTTGTATCTGTCTCTAGTATTTGTTGCTAACCAAAACAGATTTCATTTAACCAGGGAATTAAGCTAGACTAGTAGGTGCCAATTTTGCATGAACCTTTTATACTCCTGTACTCATTTTCCTACTCCTATCATTTCAGCTTTCTGTAAGTTTATTACATGTGGATGGATACTGGTGCCAGCAGCATTTTTTCCCTCTAGTTTCTGCAGAGCTTTTCACGTGCATGCTATGTACACTTACTCACACACACAAGGAAGCACTCCCAGTGGAGCTGCTCTGAGCGTGCTGCCAGCACATAGCAGAGGTGAAACCACCAGGCTGCAATAAAAAGTTTTGCCCTTGAGGCAAAAACAGGGATGGAGACAAAAAGCATTTATCATTTCCTGTCACTGTTATTGTCTCATGGTTCCTCCTCAGCTAATGCCAGACCTCTGGCAGTGGAGCGGGGAGGGATGGGAGAGCTCATGCTGTGCATCCATTGAATTAACAGTTTGAAGGAAGGGGCTTCCAGTAGCTCCTTAAAGAATCAGTTACAAGTGAAGCTCAGGCAAATCTACTCTTTAGGTAGGTCCCTTTGCAAGATAGGATTTGACTTGTGAGTTATTTAATTTAGTTAAACAAAAAGGTTTTAATTCATTCAATAAAATGCGCTTAAGTCTCCATTGTAATCCTGCAGACGCATCAGAGTCAATTGGAACCCTTACAATGACTTCAATGATTTTGGTTCTATAAAACACCTTTTCTAATTATATTTGTTTAATTTATTTAAATAAGTAGTAAAGATTTCTGGCACAGGAAAAAAAACAAACTCTCATACTTTCTGAACTAAAATCTAATGCTCACTCTACTCCTAAAAGTCATATTTCAGTGAAAGACTTCATTCTATTATCAAACCAAATGAAGCATCCATGATGTCTGAGCTCTTCTAATGCTTATCAAATGTAGGTGCAATTTGATTAAACAATAGAAATAAAATAAAAATGCATTTTTTTCAGGTATAGAATTTTAAATTTCTCTCTGCAGTTTTTCTGCATTTAAATAGTAAGCATTTAATTTAGTCCTGCCAAAACTACTACAGAAAAACGCCCAACAGAAAACATTTTGAAATATCAGTCTCTCCACAAAACATTGATAATTTGAAAACAATATGCTTGACCCTTTCTAAATGTGCAACCTCATTCCTACACTTTTATTTTTGTAGCATCCCAAAATCTGGCAAGACACTTATCTCTCCCATTGACATCACTGAATCATGGATCAGTGCACATAGGCTGGAAGCTTGTGATTAATATCTTCATGCTAGTATTTTTACACTTAGCTAACTTTCCCCTAAGAATAATCTAACTACTATCAGAATTTTTTGGATCACAGTATAACTTGAAGTAATTATTGCAAGTTATTTCAGACTTCCATTTTAAAGGCAGATTAAGGCAAGCCAGATTGCAGATGTGCTGTCCTCAGTATACTCAATGACAAAGTGAATGGCAGTCTGTTCCTAAAAATGGTACATGTTCTTTTCTCATTTGTAAACTGTGACATGCTATTGTGATATTTCATATGTATGTAATAACTAGAACTATTCATACATATATTTCTTTAGTGAAAAGTGCTGCAAAAACACTTGTTTGGGGCAAAAAAAAATTGATGTTACTTTTTATCTACAGAAATCTACAAGACAAGTCAGAACAGTTCCAAAGATTGCTCTTCATCAACTTTAACTTATTTGTTCTTCAACCAGATTTCAAGGCTGGTATCTTTTCCATTTTGAAATAGCATTATTACATCCTCAGCCTGACCTCTTGGCTTGTATTTAGTAACCACAGGAGTCCAGGATCTCTGCTTGGAGTGGCAAATAGAATCACCTCATTAAAACTAACATTGAGGTGGCATCAAGTTCAGGGGACAATAATTTCTTAAATAGCAGCAAGTTGATCTCTTGCTACCTGTTGTCTGCCTGTGACCTGACCAGATGTTCTTGTTGGGCACTGCTCTGCTACTGCCATGCCTTCTCTGGCATCTTTGTGTTTCCCAAGCTATGGGAAATAGCTTAACATACTTGATTTTTCTTACCCTCATTTTGCACTCCTGCTTTTGGTAGCAGAAGTGGTCCCAGGCACTCTGCAGTTCTCATTGTTTTGCATTTTTTTAAATTCGGCTCTTTCATATTCTTGCTGTGATGAGGGAGCAGGGTCTACTTGCCAGCCATGTATGCCTAAGCAAAACTATTTTGGGTTTTGAAGGTTGAGCCAAAGACAAAGCATTCCCAGTAAGATCTGTTTCATATATATCATATCTTAAGTATCCTTTAAATGCTTCATTAATTCTGAGGCATTAGTACAGCAAGGAATAACTTTTCACTTAATCATTCATGACCAAGGGGTTTCTTATAAACTGGATTCACCCTCTCACCTCCAGACTTTTTATTCTTCTATCTCGCTCCTCATTTGAAGTAGCAATCAGCTACTTATCCTGAAAGCAGTTCTTTCCAGGCCAAAGGAAATGGTATGAAGCTGCCTTTTCCTTCTCCCCAGCCTGCAGCCAGGACAAGCAAGTCCAGAAACTCACTGCTGAGTGTCAGACACAGATTCCCAACAGGGACAGATGTGTTCAAGCCCATGACAAGAACCGAGGAGATGAAGTCTTTCCCAGGCTGCAAATGTCTTGCTGCTTAAGAAGAAGAACTGATCTCCTCTTTTACTGTCAAAACAGAAGAGAAATCTGGTGAATTCTTTTCCATAAAGTTTGTTTTATTACTTAGTTTGCTGGCTGTGTTAAAATTCTTATGAAGCTCACAACTTTTTCAGCTGCTTTTTGGGGTGATGGGACCCCATTGAGTCAGTAGATCTCCTTCATCACCCCTGAGCTAGAAATGCAAGGAAGAAAAGAAAGAATTAAAATTCTGTACAAAGGTCAGAGAAAGCTTAAAGCCTGCAACTTGAAACCACTGGCATGAAGCTGCGGCACTTCATATTTCTGCTGGGAAGGAATCCTGCTTGTGGAATCAGAATAAAAGAAGTTCTTGTGAATCTCACCAGTGAATGTAGTGATATGTACAGGCAAAAGTATATGGGTATGTGTATACATTATTCGTGCATATTTGTTACATATATGTACGTGTATATAAAGAGAGAAATCCTTAGGCGCAGTTTTCATCTGAAATCCTTGCTTACTGCTGGATGATTAGAAAGGATAATAATAACAATAAAAAAACCCTCAAATGGGGATTAAATCCACAAGAGAAGAAGTGTTCCATTTATTGGAGCCTTGCTTATCTCGCACAGAGTAAGGGGATTATGCGATTGCTTTTGTATTCTGAACGATTGTGGCTAGACAGTTTCTGACATAATAGACTTGCCTACTGAAATAGAAACATTACTGTGAGATGGATTTGCAGCTGGCTGCAGAAACGCGTTTGTCTGAACAGAAATGTCCCTTGTAACTCACTGAAACCCTTGCTCTGAGCGTGGAAGTCGGGCCTTTTGGGGAGGATATACAGTGACATACTTGTGTTGGGATCACAAGATGCCAGAGCCTCTGGAGACACTGGGGTGGTGCGCTTGGAGAAGGGACCTGTGTTCATGAGCCCTTTTCAATTAACAATGCAATGTCGCTCTCACAGACTGGAGGCAGGGTGTATGAGGAAAGCTGGCTTTTGGGATGTTGCTAACTAAGGTAAGGGGCACAGAGCAAGGAGCTGGATTTGCAGGAGCACAGTGGAGTTATGCGGTCAGCTGTCCCCAAGAGCAGCCTTTGGAAATATTTCTATGCCAGGGCTCCATCTCTGTGGACACACAGAGTACAGACTCCTTTCTGATAACCATCATTAGCTTCAAATACTGCTTGGAACGCTTAGGGCTACAGAGCTCTCTGAAGACCCTATAGCTTTGCTCTGCATATTCAGACTGACTGGTGTGCTGTCCTCCAGGGCTGCTGTCAGCATTTTTGGGATGGTAGTGTGTTCCTTGGAAGTGTTCAGTCCTGCTTTGCTCTGGTGTTATGATCACAAAGAGCCTTTGAGTGTTAGACACAGTTTTTAGCACCGCAGAAGAGAGCCTTTGAATTCTTTTTCAACCAAGGACACAACTTCCTTAGGTGATACTGCAGAAAGCAGAGCAGGGGCCAGTTCCTCTTGCTCTATGCCCCTGCTTTTCCTGGAGCCACCTCTTTCCCCACCTTAGTAGTTCAGCAAATCCCATGTGACAGAGGAGGTGCTCCCATCCAGCATGGCTGGGCAACAAGAGAACCAAAAGCCCAAGTTGGGGCTTTTGAAGCTCTCAGTGTGGGGTGGGGGCAGTTGGCTCCAGAGGAGCAGTGCAAAGCCAGTACAGAGCACATGGGAAAAATCCTCCCCTCTAAATCTGAAACACTGCACCCAGGCACAGTGCCAAGTCAGATCTTTGGGCTGTGCTTTGCTATCCCTCCCACCAAATCTTGCTATGTCCTTTCTAAACGTTTCATCAAAATAAAGCATGATCCCAGGGCCTCCCCTGTGTTCATCGCTGGCAGTCCCCAAGAAAGGGACAGCCTTGGAGGGATGTGCTCCAGGATGTAGCTCCTGGGAGGGGGGACTGAGCCTTCTCATGGATGGGGTGCTCTCATGGGTCAGACCATTTTGTTAGGCAAGGCAGCCCAAGCCGCAGGAGTGTCAGAAAGGGACAACAAAGGGTTAAGGTGTTGAGGCCATCACAGCCACATCAGAGTTTACTCTCCTTTCCTGTTTTCATTAATCTCTGGCCACTTCCACCAACCCATCCACTCCCACCCTTTCCCATAACCTGGTCACTTTGTTTGGGGAAGACATTAACTTTCTGCAGTGTTGATCTTAGTGTGGTGTGGCGCTTTTTTCCCCTTTAAGATTATGTCACTTTAAAATCATTTCACTTCTAAAAATGACAATAAACTTTACACTTTCCTGCTGTAAAACAGGCCAGTGCTGTCACTAGTTTGCCCGTTCTGGGGGATTTATGGCCCCAAGTCTGATGTGATGCAATCCTCTCAAATGAAAAATCATCACGACTGAGCCTGTAGCACAAAGAGACGATTTAAGAGGAACGGGAATAATTAAGACTGCCCCTTACAAGCCCAGCACAAAGGCATTTCTCAGAGCAGCCTGTACTCTTAGTGAATAGGCAGAAGGGGATCTTAGTTGTCCAAGACTGAAATCCCTCATGCTCTCCTCCACATCTGTGAATGAAGGCGAACCTGTCTCTTTGGATTTTAGCCAATGCCTGGGGGAAAAAGAGACTGAGATTCTGGTGGTTTTCTTCCTTCCTGAGCCCTCCAGACCTTGCCAACCGTGTCTTGGTGAGGGGTGGGTGCTGAACCTGTGCCGGTAGCAGCACCACACACACCCATGCACGCACAGCCCACATAGCTCTGGATTACCCTGCTCTCAGTTGTTTCCTCAGTAAGGAACTGAGCCCCACATATTTGCATAAATAGCAGATAGGGCTTCAGTGTGGCCAGGGCTGTCATCTCTTGCTCAGCAACTGCTCTCATGTGAGCCCTTGGCTTGAGCTTGGCATCCCTTGGATTTAGGGTCTCCTGCTACCACA
>NW_005054302.1:9566495-9571528 GCF_000277835.1 Geospiza fortis
TCACAGAAAAGCCCAAACCAAGGACTGTTGAAAACCTGTGGTTGTTTCCCAGCGTCCTGGGGAATGAAGGCTTCTGTGTTAAACCTCCCAGACATGTCTCTTCCCAAAGGTCCCTTCTCCAGCCTGCCTTTCTCTCAGAGACCCAGGCACCAGGTCACCACCTCCTGCTGTTCTGCTGGGGGATGAAAAAGGGTCCTGTGGTGCTCTAATCTTCCCCTCTGTCTTTTGCCTAAGGCACAAAACTGCCTATGGAGGGGAAAATTGCCCAGCAAATGAATGTCCTGCCCATTTACTGTTGGCTTGCAATCTGAAATTTGAGACCAATTAGAATTCAAACTGGGCATTTAAGAGAGAGAAAAAGCCACGTTTTAACTAAAATAATAATTTAAGTTACATTTTGAAAGTCACCACTGAGACAGTTTCCCCAGAAATGCAGGGGATTTTAGAGTACTACTTTAAATGAGGGTGCTTTGAAACTGGCACGTGTTGCATTAGCAGCCCTTGCTGCCGGGCTGCTCTCTCTTTGAGAATGAAATTCCTGTCCAAAATGTTAAAGGAAATCGCCACTCCAGCTAAATGACGAGGTGGTAGTGTCAAAAATACCAAACTTAGGTTTATCTGCCCCCTTCAACTAAAAAAATTATCTATGATAGCAACAGGAACAGGTTCTGGCTGTTTCAAGCTTTTACTAAATCTCACTTTTTACCTATGTGACTGAACAGAAAACCAAAAAGCATGCTACAGAGACCCAGCTTTTATTTTTGCAGGATATTGAACTAAATGATACTTACAGTTTTCATCTTCAGTTTCTGTCTGGGCTCTCTCTGTCTTTCCATGAAGGAGACTTCTGATGATAAAAGCCTTAGGTCAACTTGCAGCTGAAAGGACTCTAAGATCACCATCTCTGCAGCATTGTGAACACAAGTGGTGTAGTTTACTAACAATAACAAATATAAAAATATGATAACATTTCATATGAGCAGGCTTCTTAAGCCTTAATGCAGGGGAAAAGATTGTCTTTGATTCAGCTCCTGATTTACTATAATTTCTGTATTTGTTGTTTTAGCTGCTTCTCAAATCCATTTCTGAATGTGACTCACTGGTATTCTCAGCAGACTGCATTCAGGGGGACCATCTTGTCAAAAGTTAGATCTGAGAAAGTGGCTTATTTGCTCTACATGCTTATCTAATTTTCTGTTTGCAGGGCATTGATGCAAATCGTGATATCAGATAATTGCCTTGTTTTATTTTACCTAGAGGCATGTTTTTGAACTTTGGGCTATTAATGTAGAATTCTCAGCGGTTCACAGCTAAGTTGGGAGGGTTAATTCATGTGTGGTCACATGAGCCCAGTAGCATAATTTCTGTTTGTCCATTTGGTAGCCATTTCAGGTTTTGACTGGTCAGCAAAGCAATGCCAAGAGATAGAATAGAGCTGGACTTAGCCAGCATGGTGTCCCAAGAAGAGGTATTGTCCTACATTCTTCTTGCAGTGCGTTCCATCAGTACATCCTTCACATTTTTCCTGAAAGCCTGTCCCACCATCCTCATCCAAACCTCTCCTCCTCAGCTTTCTGTCACCTGTCCCTCCCTGTTTATTTAACAGTCTACAAAGGAATTGGGCTCTGAGGAGCATTTGGAGCTGGACCTGCAGATGTGCAGAGGTGACAGTGCTGCTATGGCTGTACCAGTCAAAGCTTTATCCAAATCCTGCCTATCTAAACTTACCAAACCATTAGGACAAATGTCTTGGTGTCACTCAGTCATGCTCACATTGTCCTCAGAGGTGAAATGGAAATGCACTATGCTGCTGTATAGGAAGGACAAGGAAGTGTTCTTCTACTGCATGTGTTCATGCAGTGTCTGGCTGAGGGTTGAGAGTTGCAACCATTACAGTTTTCCAGCAGCTGCTTAAGAAGGGAAGGTCTTGTACTTCAGCCTCATTGGCCTTGTAATTGTAGCTTCCATTTGGCTTTGCCAAGTAAAAGATCATACTGCATTTTAGAGTTCCTGTTGTAATTGATGCAAATTATTTGCACTCTTTGGTTGCTTTTTAGAGCTGGCCTACAAATAAACATTGGGTCTTCTCCAGTGGTGAAAGATCCATAATTGTCTGAACATTGAGAGAAACATAAGTAGCTTGAGTGGCAAAACAAATGTGTAATGATGCAGATTGATTTTTGTTTGCACTTCCCTTGCTCATGTTTCCTGCCCAGATAGAATGTAAAACTGATTGTTCCAAAAGAAAGCGGGTGCAGGCTGTGTCTTTGGGCACATGGTGAGCTCAGGTAGAAGTTGGGAGGAGATGCCATCTGCTGGGAAGTGCGGACATTGTCAGAAGGAAAAGCCGTGTAGGAAGCAGCTGTGAGCAAATGATACGGAAGATTAAATTAATGCTCTATGTCTAGCCACTAGCTAGGGGTGAATCCCACCTCCCACTTTCTCCGCAGCTTGGAGCGCTGAGGCGGCTGCTTTCCTCCCAGTGGGATGGTTGTCCAGCCCTTGTTGGCCAAGCAGCTGCTGAATCACAGCCTCCACTGCTGTGCGTGGCTCTATGAGACTGGGAAGGAGGATGTGTGGGGGAAGAGAGAAAGAGGTCAAATAGGAAGATTTAAGGCAATCAGTAGGAGTTGGTATAAAGGAAAAGAGAAGGTTAAAAATCTAGAAATTCAAGTAAGTGGAAAGATAAATGAGCCTAAAGAAGCTCTGGAAGGGAAAGCTTTTAATAGCAGGAACCACAATAACAATAATTGTCATCATTGGGGACTGAAAAATGCGTGTCTCTAATCCAGCAAAATGTTGAACTTCCTTGAGTAATGCTACTAACACCTTAGTTAAGCAGTTATGCAAATGCTTGAATGATAAAGATAAATTTAAACCAAAAGCAGGAAACAGCATGTCAAGAATAAAACTGTTAATTGTTTTTTGATTTAATCCTCTGATTCTCATTACTGCTTCACTCTACAACCCACTGCGTTTTCACTGTAACTTTCAAACTTTCAAGGTGATTGTAGAGAGGAAGGTAGAGTTTAGTGCTTTTTTCATTTCTCCCCAGTGTGTGATTGCACTAAATGTGTTTTTAATATTGCTTTATACCACTTTGATTTTTTATT
The DNA here is from genome assembly GCF_000277835.1 of Geospiza fortis. NCBI lineage: Eukaryota > Metazoa > Chordata > Aves > Passeriformes > Thraupidae > Geospiza > Geospiza fortis. Next base: position 9,569,609 of record NW_005054302.1, read on the forward strand.
TTGTTGTTGTTGTTGTTCACATCAGAAAACCACAAGACAGACATTAGATATGATTTATCAGGAAGTATCTGGGGCTATGCCAGATGATTAAAAAAGAAAAAGAAAACAAGCAGAACACACATGGGGGCCCATCTAAATAAGAGTCATTGAGCTGCAGTCGTTAAAAAGAAGTTCTCTGTAAACTGGAGTTGGATGAGCTGACAAGTAACAAAGATATCGATATCATTTTGTCATGGGAAAGGAGGAATGCACATATTGATGGGGATTCCTTCCAATATTTGAAGGGGACCTACAAGGAAGCCAGTCAGGGACATAGTAATCACTTGCAAGACCATGAATCATTAGAGACTTGTATGGTTCAAGTTCTTCAAAGATCGTTTCTCAAAGATCTAGGGGAGATAAGGTGATGAAAAATAATAGGCAGTCATAGAGGCAGCTGGTTAGATGGGTGTATAGGTGGCTAACCAGGCAGCCAGTTGGCCAGGAATTTAAGAATATGACCTCTGTATGACCTATTTTTCATTTGCTTGAAAATTCAAATCTACTTTCCCTTACCTGAGTCCTGAAACTGACCACTGAAGGATTTGCATCTTGCTGGGGCTTTTATGCTGCTCTCCATCAGGGGTCACTCCATGAAGCACCTCACCTTCAGGCAAGGGCACACCTACTCCTCTGCTTGAGGCGAGGGGGTGCACCTGCTCCTGCAGGGGGAATCTGTGCTATCAGAAGCATCATTGCCAGCTCCTCTCAAAAACAAGGAAACATTGTTTGGATGATTTCTTCCAAACATATGAAGATGGGAAAGTAAGATCATTTTTACTGTCCTTGCCACCATAAATTTCACAGGAGCTCCAGATAGCAGAACTCTGGGAAACTAAGGGATTGTTCCACTTCAGAGAAAGGAAGTGGATTTCTGGGAAGAAGAGGAAGGACAAATTTGTGTCTCTTGAGATTTAACTACTACTGAAATTCAAAGCTCTCCAAGCTTCCCGCATTTAGTTTTCATATTTGTAAAGTTTTCTTTGTGCTTGTCCCCACACTTTAACACCATAGAAGACAAAAACACCCAAGGACGTCTTTGTCAGAATGTAATAATACAGCTAATGTAATCAAATTAAACTATTACAATACTAATTACAGCTCAAATAATAATAGTAGCCAGAAGAAGAAGTAAGGCTGTAAATGCTACTGTTTGAAGAATTCTGCGGGTACTCAGAGTCCATGATCAATATTGCTGTTTTCAGTGCTGCAACGCTTCATCACCCTCCTAGTGAAAAATAAGGTACCCTATGTGCTAAGTGACATGTGAGTCAGTCCAAGAGCCCTGAAATCCTGTCTGGAATGCCAGGGGAGTAGTTAAGCAGCTGCCTTCTTATTGTCATAAAACTTGATAGCTTTTTGCAAATACGTACAAATAATGTTTTGTTTACTTTCACTGTGAACATACATACTGCCAAAATGCTCCAACAAAGTTTGGTGCTAATTCTTTCCCATCTTCATTTCATTGCTTGTCAGTTTTGCAGGAGACAGAATAGACAGCATTTAGGACAAAACAAAGTAGTCACAATCACATTGTCAAACTTGATAGTTTTTAAAAATAACAAAGAGTCAACATCTGAAAGTAAAATAAAAGGGATTTTGTGGGACTGGAATAAAAAAGGGGGAAGGGTACTGAAATACCTTCATTCACTATCTAAAACAATTGCTCCAAGCAGGAAACTTGGCACTAGAACCTTTTATTAAATCAGTTCAGAGGGATCTGTTTTCAACAAATGAGATAAATGTCAAGTCAAAGTCTTTAGGCACTCGACATGCATCACATTTTCCTTCCCCAAGAAAGCAGAACAAAAATGTGCACAAATGAAATTACTTACATATGTAAAAATCACATTCAGTTTAAATAATCTTTTCTTCCTGCTG
>NW_005054302.1:9571557-9586994 GCF_000277835.1 Geospiza fortis
CCTGCTGAATGTAACAGTGTATCAGAGCTTAATGTAATCTTTTAAGAGTGTGATTATTTGAGAATGTTTTGATCCCCTCTACTTGGTATTGTTAACCTACATCACAACAAATATGTAAACATGTATTTATCTGTATAGCATCTTTATTTTGGTCACTGTAGTTCTGGGTGCTTCCCATGTGTATATGGACAGGGACATTAGGGAAATCAATAGGAATTCTTTACGATTTTTTTATTTTGGTCCATTTAGCAACCTCTCTCTTTTTGCTCAGTCTCTCATCTCCTATTACATGCTTTCCCACCTCTTGGATATCTGCTTTTCTGCTGCCTCATCTCTGTTAGTGCAGCCTAATGCTGCCATGTGTATTCATTGTGGTGGGCAGGAGGGAGGACCTGGCATGGAGACAAGGGCATGCTGCTCTCGTCTGCAGCTTTCAAACTTCCATTGCTGGTTAGTTCAGGGCTTTTCTGGCACTTCAGTTCTTTGCATTTTAGTAGAAATATGGCAACAATTTTAGGAGCATATATTCTCTTTTCTTGGAGAAAACAGACTGAGGAGTTGCAGTCTTAGAAAATGCTAAAACACTTCTAAGTTTTGTGAGGTAAGAAACTGTGGGATAACATCAATCTCTTCATGCTAATTTAGTTCCCTGAGGATCCCAAAGTGATACCTAAGCAGCCACAGGAAATTAGAAAGTTTTTATTTCCACTGTTTTTATTGGTGTACTACCTGATTATGGCTTTGCAAGACAAGGAAGGAGGGTACAAACAACTTAAAGAGGCGTAAGGGTGCTGAGGGAATCTTTCAATCCCAAAGCACTGAGATTTGTAATCCTTACTCAAGCTAGGGAAGGCTATTGTCAATAGTCCCTTGATATTTAAGCTCTCCAAGCCACTGAGTCACTGGGCCTACTCATCTGAGTCATTACAGAAAGGGGGAGTGCTGCTATTGCGCAGAGGACTTTAGCAAAGGCCAATTTTCAGGGAATATCCCACTGAACAAATCCTCTCCCATCTAAATGTGGAGAATGTTCAAAACTCAATAGGGTCAAGCAAGAGAGAATTGGGGACGGGATAGCAGGGGAGTGATGGAAAGCAAGGGTGAGCACAGTGGATCAGATGACTTCTGTCTTCTCCAGGGGATGCTCAGCCAGTTTTCCATTCTTGCTTCATATGATTCACACTTTGCTCTCCCAGCATTACTGATGGGAATCTCAAAATATCAGAGAAATTATGAAAAGAAAGCTTTTTCCTTGCCAGGTCAAAACATCAGCTACGGACAGCACAACTCCTGGAAAAGCCATGGAAAAGTATAGTTCTGGTGCCTTGCATTCCTGATTACAGAATTTGATAGGGCCATTTAGCAAATCTTCCTAAATGAGCCATCTGGCAACCAGTAAAAAGGTCCTGCACACTTCCATGCTAGGAATGTCTGGCACAGGTGTTTGTTAGGTTGACCTTGCCCTCTGGTACAACAATGCTGGGTCTTGTGGTGGCTTTGAAATATGGAACTCTGTCTTTTGAGGAAAAGCTCATGGAGGTCTTAGCAAATCAAGAAGTTTTCCTTTCTTTTACTATCACTGAATGCTTTCTTTGAAAGATTATTTCTCCAAGAGGCAGAAGCTTGCCTTCCAAATCTTTCAATTTCTTCTATAAATCTGTAATCTCTTTTTTCACCTCTTCCTCTGAATGTAATTGTGCTCCAGCCTGATATATCCATGAAGGGAAAAAAGCCTATGTCAGTCTTTACCTTTTCAAAACTTATGAAAGTGACCCTGCTTCAGTCTCCAGTCCATATCTTCCCTGCCCAGATACCAGCTGTATGCTTGGTTTGGTCCCCAGAAGATTACGGGAAAGGTCATGATAACAGGAATTTCTCTATGATCTTTTTCTTTTCCTCTTTTCCTAAAACATGCCTGTGATAATAAGGAACCTTAAGGTAATAATTCAAGGGTGATATCTTTGGTTGTCCCCAGGATACGAACATTAGGATTGTGGTGTCCATTGTGTCAGCGCCTCACATGTTGGCTTCCAAGCAGAAGATGAGGAGAGATAGTATTAAATGTCTTGCTCCAATCATACCAGAGCTATGGGCATTTGTCCTCAAAGGGCAACTGAGAATTTTCAAGCACAGGCATCCCCAAGTAGGCACAAAGCCAGCATCACCAGGTTTATGGTGATGTGTACACACAGGGCTGGTTCGGGGAAAGGGTCACTCGAGGAGGGGCTTGGACAGACCCAGTACGTCCCTGCAGGTCCATTTCTGCTGGTGTAGGATTGTTTTGGCATTTCTAAGTACCAGAACATAGGATGTTGGGATCCTTGGGTCTTTTCCCTGTGTTTTGGATGTGGTCTGCTGGTTGATTAGAGAATGTACAGCCAGGAATATTAGTTGTAAGAGTCGGTGTGGGTGGATTTTGGGTCTGTTTTAGTATACACCTGTTTTCTGCTCCCCATCTTGCTTAAAAAGAACTTCATTTCCTTTTGGCTGCTATATAAATATGGAAATGTGAAGACTTTTATCTAAAAAAGTTCAGACTATCAATGGGCTAAGAGACAGCCAAATCAAGTTAGGGAAAAAACCGTGTGAATAAATGGTCAGGTTCTTAATAAAGGTGTTTTATCATTTTGATTAAAGCCAAGATCTTTGATGTGTAACAGACAAATACATCTATTAAAAGGGGTAAGAGAGTGAAAAATTTGCTCATAGGAAAAATTCCTCAGTGTAAAACTAAAAGCCAGCTGTAAAAAAAAAAAAGGTTCCTGTCAAATAAATGACTATAAAATGCCTAATGTCTAGAAATACAGAGTAACAGATATGGTTAAAAGAAACTATCCTGTGTCAATGTACACAATCCTGAGCTCTGACTTAACTGCCACTGCTCAGAGATATATTGGGTTGTTATGAGTAGTTCTCTGAAAATATCAGATCAACAGTTAGTGGAAAGGCAAATAGCAGATACAAAATATTGGCAAGGGACTAGAAAGCAGACTACAAAACATTATTACCCCAATGTTTCAACCCATAATTCACAATCCAGTCCCATTTTAACTGCTGCAGTGCAGTTCCATTCTCTCTAGAAGAGGATCAGAGAAAGGCAACAAAGGTGATCAGTAGAAATCTGGGAGGGCCTGATGAAGGCATGCAGGTATGATTGACATGAAGAAGTTATATGAGGGGGAGAAGCACTCTATTTGACCTCTATTTCCAGCTATTTATTACCAGCTGCTGTTGGAAACAGGATACTCAGGTAACTGGAGCTGTTTGCTAGCCCTTATGCTCATTTATATAGAATGGAGTGGAATGGAATGGAATGGAAGGGAATGGAATAGAATAGAATAGAATAGAATAGAATAGAATAGAATAGAATCTGGGATAGGAGAAAGCTGTTGCAACCCACTATTACTCATATGGTGAAACTTGTACTAGATCTTGATGTGTTGTGGATGGATCACTGATTTTTGCACAGAATTAAGGGCAGCAGAGTAGGTCAGACCACAGTTTCTGCTGAGGCACCAGTTACAATGAAGAGAAACAAGATGAAGTTTAGCTTGTGGGCAGAAATTTCCCAGAATACATTGGCAACTGGGCAGAATCAGTGCTTTGGCTTGGCTCTCAAGCATACTGGCTCTCCATTCCAGCAAAGGAACAAACCTAGACTGTGTTTCTTAAGATGGGTCAAATTCCTCAAAATGGACCTGGTTCAAAAGTATCTGCTAGTCCATGACTGTGCCACATCTAAGGATTGTAGCATCTCTCCTAGACAGGAGTACAGGGAATCACATTCTGATGCTTAGTGAAGGCAATTCAGTTTTGTAAAATTACCAGCTACATATCAGTAATTCAGAGAAATGCAGAATTTACAGCATTGTTGTAATTATTGGTACTCATTCTTTGTCACTGCCAGTGATAACACTCAGGCAGAGTTAAGGAGCATCATTAATAACTGCTTTGTCACATCGATATTACTAATAAAAACTAACAAATTTTGGATGATCACAAGCACTGTCGAACCATGTCCTCAGCTGAGTATTTCAGATGCTGATTTGCAGCTGCTGTGATCACCAATGATAGGTGATCCGGAGGGACATCAGTGGAGATGAGGCTCCCACTATTTTATCCCAGTACCATGACACTGAGAGGCCTCACTGTACTGGGGCATCATGGTTGCCATGTAAGACCAAGTGGTAGGATGAGACACAGTATGCACAGCAAGGCTTTCATTTGTGTTGGTCTTGGATTTGAGGTAGATGTGCTCACTCACGGCACAGTAACACTGCAGGAGTGGCTCTGATGCTGGTGGGTATGGTTTGCTAAGCAGGGAGATTCACCTCCAGGCACCTTAGAGTTAACTTGTGGCACCACTTGAGGCTGGCAGCAGAGAAACTCAGGCAGAAGCTGAGAAGCTAATCTACATGCTGGAAATGGTGTTCTGGGAGCATTATCTCTACCCAAACTAATTTTCCTTGTTTCTGAGCCTGCTCAGAGGTACCACAGCATCTCTCCAAGGCATAACATTGTGTAGCTCTCTGATAGTACCTCGAGAAATCACATGGATGTTCTATGTAAAAAATGGGAAGGAACTAAGGGTCCTTGCCAACACACTTTAGAACCGACTATGTCTTAATTTATCCATGACAGAGTGTCTTACTCAGTAGGTGAGAATTTAGCTATGAGTATATTGAGTGGCAGCCAGCTTGGAGCATGAGTCTAATTTACTGTAACTCTTGCTACATTCTGTCTGATCATTATCGTGCTGAACAAAATGTTTTTAAAGTGCTTTTATAGGGTTGAGTGACTTGTTCAATAATTTATACCATTTTGGAGGGATTAGAGGATGAATTTAAGTCATCAAATAATGCCATTATGGCTCAATGACTACGTTCTTTATCAGGGAAAAAAAAATCATTTGTAATTATGCTCAAAAAGACAGAGACCCTTTATTCAGCAGTTCCCCCAAGAACAATGATATCAAAGATGCTGATAGGTCTCTCAGCTGTAAAGAGGGCTGTCCTTCTTTGTTAGGATGGAATAGATCAGCTGCTGTCTGCTTATCTGTGTATCCATTGTGCCATTTATGCCACAGATTTTCAGTGTGCCGTGCCTTTAAACGTCTGCTCCTTGCAGAAGCCAGATATCCTTCTGCATGCAGAGCTGTGCAAACTCTTGGGGAGCCCGTGGCCCCACTTAAGCTGCTGGGAGTTTTGCCCCTAATTTCAGCAGAGAATTTCTGTCTGAGTTCATGGAGCAAAGAAAAGGCAAAGTCCTTTTGGTGGCTATCTGGGACCTTTACTTACACTAGATTGCAAGGTGTCTGCCTGACCCTTATGATTAATTTAATGCTTCTTTTCCATTTTGTTTGGTTTTATTTATTTAAACTGATAGCTGCCCTGGCTAGGGAACCACTGGTATTTCAAGAAAGTGTGTTTTCCGCCAGTGGAGTGAGCACTGCAAGATTTCTTTGGACCCAGATTTTGTCTAATGCTGTCAGACTGGCAGCGTAACACAAAGTTTTCATTTTTTTCCTTTAAGATATCCAGTGAAATGATGAAATCCTGCTCACTTGACCTCTGAGCTGGCTTTTCAGACAAGCTTTTAGCAGCTTAGGAAGACTTATCTCAGAGAGGAAAATCAGGTCATGCAGTGTGTGTGGACAAAGACTAGATAACTGATTTGAGCAAGGGAGAATACATTAAATCATCCCTTATCCTTGCAAAAGGACTGTGTGTACAAGGTGAGCACTGGCTGCAGTAATTCCCCCAGAGGATTTGAGAGGTGCAGGCCAGAAGTAAATATGTCTAACCATGAGGGTGTTTGGATTTGTAGTTCTCTGTACATTGCTCTCCATGTCCCACACTTATTAACTTGTCTGTGTGACAGAGCCTGGTCCAAAGCCCAGTGGGATCTTTGCAATGCATTTGCATTTGGCTCCTAACTCTGTTACTACAGACTTGGTGCCCATGTGCTTTCTTAGTCAGATTTCTTACCATCAGATGAGAATTGTCTCATTTCAGTGTATGCCCAAAATTAGCCCCCCACACTCCTCCAGTCAGCAGGAGAAGAGAGGCATCTCCAGACTCATCCCACTCATTTCAGAGGCCAGACTTGGCCAGTAACCCTCTGGAGACAATGATTTGCCTTCACTCCATGAACAGCCGGGAGAGCCCTGGTGACTGGATTCAGTACCAAACTTTCTGATAGAAACAAGCCTTTTTCTGGCTCCTAGATGGGATAACAGAGTAAGTCCTGTCCACTGCATGTGTGGGAAAGCAAGGACTGGTGGGCCCACTGTAAAGATGGCTGTCGGAATCACTCAGCACTCTCCTGAATTCAGATGCCATAGTAGTTGCGACACCTAATTATCCATGTATAGTAGGTGGTCCAAATAGAAGCGCACAGCAGAGCAGCAGATGGGGGTTGCTGCTGTCAGATTAGATTGAGATTAGATAAAGCTTAATTAACACTTTATTTTTGTAAGATTCAACTCTGATTAGTCACACAAAAATATTACAGAGAAGCAGGGCAAAAATCAAGAGGCATAACTAACATTATTAAAAATCAAGGAAGCATTTTTACAGAGCAAGACCTTGCTAGTAAGGGGTTATTCCCCGAATTTGACGCCTCTTTTGTCTGAAGAACAAGATGTACATGGAAAGAGTTCTTTAACCCACCAACCAACTACTGTGCAACCCTGCTCTTTCTAGCCCAAGCAATCTAATTTACATAATCATACATATTTCAACACCCATTTGAGGTACTTTATGTCATTGGTTAAAATTCTCATTATTTTCCATCACTTCTAGATTTGTAATAACAAGAGGGACACAGTATTTTAGAGATGTTTTATCAAGACCCCTGGTAACCTCCGTGCAATTTATCAAGAGTTTTGGTGTCAAGCCCCACAAATGTCATATCACAACTCCTTGCTATCCAGTATGAAACTTCTGTCATGATACTTTGAATATTCTGAACCCACGATTTGACCCATCAAAAGATTTTTGCCCTTCTCCTAATTAACAGAGCTATGTGAAGTCTTCTGTGTCAGTCTCCTTCTATTGTTGGAATCCACATAGTGTCCTGGTAGGCTTCTCCTGACTGTGAGTTCTAAAAGCTTACCAGAAACTTTTGTGTGGCCCACAGGGAAGGTTGCTTGCAGGAATAGCCTGCAAAGCAGTCACTGGACAAAATGTTTTTCTATACCAGATAGTACAAACCAGTGAGCCAAGTAAATCCCATTTAAACCTTATTTTTAAGTTAAAGGAGACATGTGCTGTCTATGGCCCAAGAATGAATCCAACTTTTGATTTTTAGGATGGGAAAAGGATGTCATAGATTAAGATAGTTTTGCTGTAGAGCAAATATGCAGGTTTAGAATATCTAAAATACAAAATAATCCAAGCTTGCAATAAATGAGCGCTTCTCCCTTGCCCTCTATTGTTGTCCAGCTGCCAGGACTGCAAAGGGATGAGCTCTACAGGGAATTCAAATCAAACCAAGCCAATTCCTTTTTTTAAATTTTTTTTTACCTCTGTGGTGTCTAACCACCTATTTGCAGAATGTAGTACAACTCATGTAGTTCATTTAGTTCTGCTGGTTTCTCCTTTTGCTTTCTCTCCTTGTAAGCACAATTAAGTGGTCAGCTGGGTGCTTCTATTGCACTGTTTTGTCTGAGCTGTCTGGTCCAGCACAGCTCAATGGGCATTGCAGATGCCAGTGAAAGCTCCTTACTGTAATTTTTATCACCTCAGCTCTGCCACCAGACAGTGAGAAAGATACACCCTGGCCCCTAAAAAGTCTGATACCAATAAACAGGGTCTTTTCTTAGTTTATGTGTTTATTTAACTGTGTAGCTGTGACCAACCATGTGAAGATGAGGGCAGAACTTAAGTCTCCCCAATGTCTCTTGAAAGCATTGCCAGAAGACAGCATGGTGTCCCCCTTCAGCAAAGCCCAGGGCTTGTCTGGCAGGGCAGACAATGTGAGTATAAAAGGCTATCCAAAGCCCCCTACCCCTTGCTCTCTGGGGTATTTACCTTTGCCATATCCCGAATGTGGGAAATACCACAGCAAAACATGAGAGTGATTTGGCAAAGGCAATTGCATTTGTGCTTTCCCTTGCACAGAGAAAGAAAACAGGACAGTGATACCCTGTCCACCTGTTCTTTTTCATAAGAGAGTCAGTCTATTTAAAAACAGGGATGCAAAACAGGTTTTTACTGCTCTTGCACAAGAATAATACAAAATGAGCAGAAGTCGTCCAAGAAAGTTTTTGTTGGCACCAACCTTCCCATTCTCCGGAGTCGCGCGTTATCTGATAGCTGGCATACGGCAGGCTCTGGATAGTCTGTTATTTTTTCCCACGCTGCAAGATTTGGGCAGTAAATAGCTTAAATAAATGCCAGAAGTATAATTCACTTTTTACTTCGTCTGATTTAAGGAAGACTTTCCTCAGAAAATTCCTCCGAGGCATGCTGTCCAAGACACAACTGGTCCCTGGTGGATCGAGCTCTCTTGACCTCTCTAGCTGGCTCCATTTCAGCTTTTTAAAGGTTGGAGATAAAGAACAGAAGAAACAACTTGCTACATCCAAGCACTGTTGCACTTTTCTGTGAGCTCAGTGAGATGCCAGGTGCTCCTTGAAGGGCCTGTGCCATAATACAGCATTAGTGGCCCTATGTCACCTTTGAAATAACCTTTTACAACTGCAGCAGGCAACCACCATGCCTGGTAATCCTACCAGAGGGGCAAAGAGGCAGCAGATCAATTCCCATGATGGGGATCCTGGCCAGGCAAAGGGCTAAACTCTGCAGGACTGAAAGCAGAAGTGGAAGAACTCTGTCTAGCTCTGTTACCCCTCCAAGAAAAAGAGTTTTAGTACCATAAAATTGTTTGAGTTGGAAGGTACATTTAAAGATCATCTAGTGCAACTCCCCTGCAATGGGCAGGGACGCTTTCCACTAGATCTCATTGCTCAGAGCTCCACCCAACCTGACAGTTAACATTTCCAGGGCTGGGGCATTCACAGCTTCCCTGGGGAACCTGTTCCAGTGATTCACCAGTCTCATAAAAAAGCTCTTCATTATATCTAGACTGAATCTCCACTCTTTTATTTTAAAACGAGAAGTGGGAATGGAGATTGTCAGCGAAGACTGAGGCAAAAGGTTGTTGAGTATCTCTCATAATCCATTCTTAGCAGTTTGCTGGTCATGTTCATTGATGGGGTAAAGATTTCCTTATCTTTCCTTTTCTGGCTGACATAGCTGCACAAGCCCTTGTTACTCTTCACATCCCTTGCCAAGTTCAGCTCCAGCCACATTGGCCTTCCTGACCCCATCCCTGCACAGCTGGGAACCATTCCTGTGCTTTTCCTGGGATCCCTGTTCTTGCTTCCACTACCTGTGCAGTTCTTTCCTGCCCTTTAATTTGACCAGCAGATCCTGATTCATCCATGTTGGTCTCCTGCCTCCCTTTCCTGATTTCTTACATCTGGGGATTGAGAGCTCTTGTACTCTGTGGAAAGCCTTCTTAAAGATCTGCCAGCTCTGTTGTGCTCCCTTGTTCCTCAGGGCATTTTATCATGGAGTCCTATTGACTAACCCTTTGAATGGCTGGAATTTTGCTTTCCTAAAATTCAGGGTCCTGACTTTACTCTTTGCCTGACCCAGAGAAGTATTTGGAACCGCTGGGATTCCTGGGAAAACCACACTGCTTCCTACATCTTGAGATCATAATGAAAAATTAGTCAAATCCCAGGAGTGCTTTTTAGGAAACCTAGTATTTTCACATTTTAATGAAACTGCTGTTGGCACAGAGAGATGAGGGATAGGTAGATTTGTCAAACCCTCAGGGTGCTGCAGCCACTGGCACTATTTTATCACACTCATCAAGACAGTGTGAGGCGATGGCAGGAGCTTAGGTTTATGTCAATTCCTGCAAATTAACTCCCATCAAATTAAGTTGTTTTATAACAAAGACAGTGGTTGTTATAAAGGAAGGAGAAGGATGACCACAGTTGGGGTTGTGTGATAAGGACTCATTTAAAACTGCATAGATGGGCAGGCAAAGCTGCTCTATTGAACCATGCCTTGTGCACTTGCACCAGTGCCGTGGGCTGTCCCAGTTGGAAACTATTTGGTTTTGTCCCACTCCCTGCTTCTGTGCCCAGCGACACTTGGGTACCAGCCCCAGATGCTGATTTTGGTTGGCACCAGTCATTGTCCTGGGAAAGGTAACGGGGAACAAAGAGATCCAGTCCCACCTAAGGCACCTCCCTTCTGCAGCTGCACTCAGTGCAGGGAGACGCAGGTCAGAGCCATTTTTCACACATTGCTTTTCAGTGTTGGCCATTGTTTGCCGTCAGAGTTCAGAGGTGTTGGTGTTAGAAGGCTGATCCCAGGAGGCTCCAGTTTGAGGATGCTCATGTTCTTGCTGTGTATTCTCAGGAGGAGAGCTTTGATCTTAGTATGTGTCTGACAGTCATGTCACCCATGTTGTGCTCATCCGAATTAAGTGTTTAGCTCCAGTGATGTGGTTTTTCTGTTGTTGTTATTGTTCTGCATGCTTAATTATTTTTTCTTTCTTCATTAAATGCTTTGTTCAGGTTGCCTTCTCCCTTCTCCTGCAGAAAAATTGGCATTTATGGTATTTGTTTTGCTTTTTTTATTGCCTGAGGAAAATTTCCATATTATATCATATCATCATTTTTATATCTTTTTTTTTGTGCTTGTTAATTAGAAGTGACACAAATTTGTTTAAACTACAGACAATTAATAGGGAGGGTGAATCATATATGATATGCCTCATTCACGTGGCTCTATGGAATCCCAGCAGCCTGGTCTCCGCAGCCACCTCTGGAGCACGCCTCCCTGTACGGTGCCCACATACTCTTTGGTTTACTCTGACTGTCACAGTCACTGCCCCGGGAAACATGAGGATAAGGCAAGATGCCAAAAGAGATACATTATACCTAAGCCTGCTACCAGTATCCTTCTTAGGGCTGCTTTGTAAACTGAACGTTGGAATATAAACATGTATGTATGAGAGTCACCTATTACTGAATTACCTGGTGCTTCCCCTTGCAATACTCTCGTTTCCATTGATTATGGCTTTTCTAAGAGGGCTGAAATTTTCTGTATCGACCTCAGGCTAGATGATTTTTGTGAAAGATAATAAACATATGGCAGTGAGATAAGAACATTTATTAGGTGAATTAAGTATACATGTACACAGATAACATATAGTAAAGATACAGACAGATAATCACAAGTGTCTAATTCAATCGGTTCAGGAAGTGTTCACTGCCTCACCTGGAAATTACCACTATTTAGTTGAAGCATAGAGCCTGCAAGTATGCACGTACCTTGTCCTGTAGTAGTAGGAGAAACAGGTCCCTTCACACACCAGCTCTTGTTCCAGCTGGAGGAGGGGCAGTGTCTTAAACCTCCCTCATTTGGTTTCCTGCAATTGTGTGATGATAAACTAAAGGACTTGGCTTGTTGTATTGTAGATATTGCATATTGGAGCCATTGCAAATTGTAATGCTGAAGTAGAACAAATTATTATGTGTTTGGTTTTGTCCAAAACCAGATAGGAGTCTTCATCATTCATGCTCAATGGCCAACTTATTTCAGAATAAGAGCTCATGAAGCACTCAAAAACAGAGCTCCATACAGACCATGGAATAGTCTTTGCACAAGTCCATCAATGGAGGCTCTCTAGTGGTCTCTCTGAACCAGGTATTTTGTCCAAAAAGTGTAAGATGAGGTCACTGCAAGCCAAGAGTGCCACTGTGCCCCTGTGGCTGGATGGAGATCTGGGAGGAAATTCTAGCCCCGTTGAAGTCAGCTGGAGTTTTGCCATTGGCTTTGATGGAGCCAGCATTCCTCTTCTGATGCAGACATTTCACAATAACCTCCTCTGTTGAACCTTCAACACATGCATGTTATTTTCATTACAAATAAACAAAATATTTCTAAAATGGACACCTTCATATATACAGTATGCCAGAAGATGACATTAAAAGTTCATCATGGTACACATGGTAAAACACTAATAATCCATCCTTGATGTCTCTGGGAAAAATTCTGACATGAACAAATCTCCTTTAGGTCATTTTGCCTGAATATACAGCAATCAAATTTACAGCTGAGGGTTTATTATTTTTGCAGAATGCACATGCATTCCGAATTTGCTGTGCTCAGAAATGGAGACAAGACATTCATCTGTGTGCTTGGCTTTGGGAAAAGACATCCCTGTGTGTCCAGCCATGGGCCCTGGTATAGAGCAGACAGGAAATCTGCCAGACTGCCGCAGCAGGAGGCTGCCTTCAACACGTGCAGCAAGGAACAAGAAATGTCTTAATGATTAATCACTGTCAACCTTTGTTCTCATTAAAGACTTGATTGTCAGGCAAGGCTGGTAATGAGGCGCTGTTCCTGGGCCTGTTGCTATGTGATTGTGCAAGGGCTGAATCTGAGCCTTACATCCTGCAAGATGCAGCTCCCACTTTGCCCAAGTTTAAGGAGTTGGGGTTGGGAACATTGTTCGAAGAGTGCCTGCTAGTGGCTATGGGGCTGTGCAGCTCTCTGGCAAGGGATTATGGCAGGGCTGCAAATAAATCTGAAAATATGTTCACAAGGATCTTGGGCTTGAGAAGCTATCCTGTTGGTGTTGAACAGGCAAAGTGCTATTACAGGTTTCTATTAAGAATTGTACAAATAATTAACTATCTGGCAAAGTGAGGATTGGCTCCTTTCAGGGATTTGCTCACTCATTTTTATGTTTGGGTTTGTGCACAGTGTTACCTATTTCTGAAAATGGTTCTGGGGTGCACTGAAATTTCAGTGTTCAAAAAAATGTATTTTTAAAAAGCCTGAACTCCCTGGATCTTCCAGTGAGAGCTGCAGCAGTTGGGTTTGCTGAAATACTTATCCCTCGGCATGCTGAATACCTGCTGCATCACTTGATGTCCAAACATACCACTCCAATGGGTGACTGACACCATGAGGATGCAGAAATCAGGTGTGTGCTCCCTACTGTCAGGAGCAGTTCCAGTTTCAGTGTCTGAAGGGATTAGTCCACATTTCCTGTTTGGGCTCCACCATTCAGTCTGTTGAAGGAGTGACACAGCATTTGCTTCTTTTCCCTGGCTGGATGAAGGCACAAGTATTTCTGGCAGACAGCCTGGGCTTGTGAAATTGCAATGCTAGTGTCCGTGTCTCCTTGTGTATGTGCCTTGGAAACATGGTTGGCCCTGAAATTTTTGTCCTGAGTGAGAGCTCAGATGTTCTCAGGAGAAAAACATAGGAGATAGTCCCATGAGGCTAAGCCAACTTCTTATAAACACTGCACAAAATTACTGAAAGGAGCTATTTTGCAGCCTTCACACAGCTGTATCTTTGGATATTAGACACAGAAAAAACGGCTCTTGGGATCTTGCAATGTTCAGGTTTTTCAAATGCTGTTTGTACATATAAAAGCAATCTTCCTGGAATGCATAAAAATATTCTCTGACAGATACTAGGGGAAATTCAGCCTATGATAGTATCTTCTGCCTGGTTAATTTGGGAGGCTTTTAGATCACTCTATGCAACACCTTTAGAAAGTCATCCACTTTTGCTTGACAAATCATAGGATGTTCACACTCCCTCTTCCAGGCATCTTACTCCAGTGAGACACAGAAGCATCCAAGATGAGGAGTGTAAGGGAATGTTCTTATCATCTAATCTGGGTTCCTAATTCAGTTGTCTAAATTAAACATCTGAAACCTAATTATACAAGCCCAACTGTATAGTGAAGGGAGAGCTGCAGCACGCTGTTTAGAGAGAATCTGCTCTAAGGTTTTTGTTAGAGACCTAAACTTAAAGGAGACTCACTTTTATGCTGTGTATTCCAGATATGAAAAAAGGTTGAATGAGTTTGAGCTGCTCAGGAAGATATTGTTTTTCACTCCCATCAAGCTGAACAAGCAGTAAGACAAGGGAGAATCTGCTTGGCTGTGTTTCTCCCCAGTCTGTCTTATTCCTTATACACAGATCATATCCTCAGCTGTTGCAGATGAGTTTAACCTCAGGAAATTCTTGGTGCTCTCACAGTATACAGCGGCATAGAAAGCAGCCCTCTGCACTCCAGTCAAGAGTGGGAGTTATTCCTAAAAGTATGAAAACTCTAGCTTTTTCACTAGAGCTGAAAGAGTTCTTATTTGACAGGCACTCTGCTGTGGTCCTGCCTGAGTTTTGTTTTCTTGTCTGAGGCAAGGACACAAGCAGGCAGTGCTTGGAGTTCAGACAACCATGAAAAGCCCAGTATTTAGCAGAAAGGGGTGTATCTGCTTCAGCAAAAAAGAGGGGGCTCAGAAGAGGGCTGGTGGGTACTAAGACTGGCTGTTCAGCAAAGAACCCTGTGCTCAGCTTCCTAAAGTTGCATGAGTCAGGCCAGCTCTTCTCAATAAGCCTAAGTGCTTGGCCCAGCAGCTGCAGGAGAGCCTCAGTTTGTGCCTGTGGAAAGGAGCATGCCAGCTGGGGCTGTGGAGGCTCACATCAGGGGCTCACAGGGCTTTGTTACCAGCCTTGCACTACTCTGAAACACTGCAAGACTTGGTTGAACCATTCCCCTTCTCCTCCTCCTCCTTCTCATCCTTCTCTTGTCCCTCTTCCTCCTTCTCCTTTTCCAAGTGCTCAGTTGTCCAGGGTTGTGTTTGCAGTCAAATCAGAAAGCCCCTGAGAAGCTCACACTGTGGGGACAGCCACTGGTCCCTTGAATAAATCCACAGAGGAGCCTTTTCCTTCACCATCCTCACTCTAAGCCTGCAGTGAAGAGCTGCACAAGTCCATGATGCCAATTAACACAAACTGCTTATGAGTGAGGACATCATGCATAGGTTCAGTCACCAGATGAACATGACTTTGCACATCCTTTCCCCTGGAAGCAGCTTTTTGTAAGGCAGGCATCTGTCACTGAGCAGACTTCCATAAATGGATCTGAAGACTTTTCCTTTCTTCTTTTAATTTTTTGTTTCTTTAAGCCATAACTGATGAAAGAGAAGAGCAAAAGTCAGAGCTGTCACTCCCAATCTGATGCAGGGCACAGAATGAGTTGTCCCACAGAGGAACAGAAAGGTGGAAAAATTCCCCATCTCCTTTTGAGGGAAAAATCTGCAAGAAGCAGAAGCTCATCTTGTGACACAGATGTCAGGGCTCCTGGCTGGGAAGCAAACAGCCTCTGTGGGCATTGTGGTTTCGTACAAAATTGACCATTGTTTCCCTTCTGTCCCATCAAAATTATTCATCAATTCAAAGCATTTCCAGGAGAAAGAGGGGAAGGCTTTGCACATCCTTTTCCAGCCAACTGTCCTTAAACCACATCTGAACTAAGAATGCAGAGACATAAGCTTGCAAAAGGCTTTCGGAACTCCTGACGAGCTGGAGGGGAGGGGAGGG
>NW_005054302.1:9587177-9611346 GCF_000277835.1 Geospiza fortis
GAGAGGAGAGGAGAGGAGAGGAGAGGAGAGGAGAGGAGAGGAGAGAGAAAAAAGGGCAAAAAAGATAAGTCTATTTTTAAAAGTTCATATATGTGTTAGAAGGCAAGACATCCCTTCATTTGTATGAACTCAAATCAGCTGCAGCAGGGATAGTGAAAGGCAAACTTGGTCTTAAATGCTTTGTTTTACTGCTAATTTAAACATTTGAACATAATGTTCTTTGTGATGCTTAAGAACAAAACCACAGTTGTGCTGCCAGCTCTGATGAACTCTCACTGTCTGCCTTTCTGCATCTCTGAGGTTTTATGTGGCACTGTAACATCAGATAATGTGGTGCAACACATCTGCTTTGTATGTCGAGCATCACCATGCTGAAGCTTCAGCTCTGTCAGGGCAGATGGAGTTTCGTGGTGGTTGGTGAACGCTAACCCAGCCCCAGCTGGCACCAGGGATGGCCCTAAAAGGACTGTAGGTCATTTGCAGACATGGAACATGCACGAGCAGTGCCAACAAGTAGGGCAGAAACTGGGGATAAACTCAGGTGGACATTTGTATCTGTTGGGGGTGTGATGCTTCCAGCCTGTCCCTGACACCTGGCTGGCTGGCTGCAGGGATGTGCTCCCCATCATGTCACCTCCTTAGGGGCAAAGAGGACAGGTTAGCTTCCTCATGCAGGTGGTGACACCATGCAGGCAAGCACTCAGGGCTCCCCAGCTGGAGAGATGCTGGGCTGCCTCTGAAGCCTGTTGGGTAGAGGTGCCCCTGGGCAAGGGGACAGGCATGTCCCACTCCAGATTTTCTTTGGTCAGGGCTTTCTAAAGTTAAACTACATGAACTGCAGCATGGGAACCCAGGAATGACATTAAAAACCAGCTGCTCTAGATGTGTGGAGTTGTAGTAGAGCTGCTGCAGTAAAGCTGGGCTTATAGCAGGATGAAACAGTTTAAAAGAAGCAGGGTAACTCCAGCCAAACCTGCCCTTCCTCTCAGGGATGTCAGAAGGCACACTTGTCCTGTGCAGGGGCAGAGCCCCATGTCCCTGACAGCAGTGTAGCCCTTCTGCTGTCTGATTTGTCGTGATGGAAGTACAGGGTGAGAGCAGGGCTTGATAGCACTGGTTCATGAAGGAGCAAACTGCTGTGCAGCTAGTCTCCTGATTTATTAGGAAACTGTTCTTCCTTCTCCCATTGCAAAGGGAAGATCAGCAGGCAGGAGAAGTAACACATCGTAGATTCATAGGCTCACACTGACATTTCATGAACAGCAGAGAAAGGACCAAATGCAAAAAACCCCCAGCCTGGCTCCAAGTTGATGATTTACACTGTTTTCTCAGGGTCTGTTTGCCAAGCAGCTGGTGTTTTGTGCCAATGGCTATTACAGAAGAGCTTTCTTTGATAGATACTGTGAATGAACACTACATAGTTTATCTTAAGACAAAATCCCCCCCACTGCTTATATGGGTTGGTAGGGAATGAGGGAAAGAAAAACTTAGGCTTTGTTGGTTTTTTTACGTAGGACTGAAAGCACATTCGGGGGAGCCTGCACTATCTGTGCAAAAACACAACAGATGAATTCTATTAATGGATGGAACATGTGGCTGGGTTCAAGCTAGAGTTGTCATTTGAATATAGAAGTCAAAGCCAATTTATTGTAACATATTTTTCTTTTCAAAATATTTTAGGAAAGACAAAAAAGTTTGCGCAACAACTTGGCAAGTGGGTCTGTTGAGAGGAGGTATTTTCTATCTTGCTGCTAACATAAGGGCTGAAAAATGTGGCAGTGCCGAGCAATCCTAGATTCCTTCTGGAACTGAAAGAAGGTGTGCAGGATATAATTGTGTAAGAGCCCAATAAATTTGAAGGGTGGGTTTGTAACACTGCCTTGGGGGCTGCAGGTGTCTCCAGAAGAAAGTCAAGCTTTTTATTTCAGTAACAGTCTTCAAATACTTTATCTAACTAGCTACACACTCATGTGGCCCCTTCTAGAAGCCAGGGAGTTATTTTAAAATAGAAATACCCATACAATCATTGTGCTTCTTCCATGCCAGATGGTAGAAAGATAAGTGGGATTAGTCTGTATAGAGTGTGTTACTGGGGAGGGGAGGGATGCAAAAGCTAAGGCACAGGAATGAGGTTTCCTGGAGTTTGCAAAGCGCTAAACATCAATGCTCTGTGGTCGTCAGGGCATGGGTGGGCTACATATGACCAATCCTTGTTTCAATGTCAGCCCATGTTTGCCCACATGCCCCAGGGGACAATGGCCATGGAGCAGAGCTTTACTAGGATAGCAGCCCAGATCCTGGCCAC
Organism: Geospiza fortis; assembly: GCF_000277835.1. Classification (NCBI taxonomy): domain Eukaryota; kingdom Metazoa; phylum Chordata; class Aves; order Passeriformes; family Thraupidae; genus Geospiza; species Geospiza fortis. The sequence continues at coordinate 9,589,483 of NW_005054302.1, forward strand.
TCAAGAGAGTGTACGCCTCCCTGCACAACAGGGAGCATCAGACTCCCGCTCTGGGGTCTTGTGTTGCAAGGCAAAAATGCTGCTGCCTCTTAGGTTATACAGAGTTATGTGGCTGGTTCTTATGGTGAATTGCAGCCAAGTGGGGTCAGAGAATGGATGTGTCTCCTGACTGTTGTGAGCTCTTCAGTGTATCCCATTTTCTTTCTAGCTGTATGGCTAAGAAATACATGGGTATTGAGTGATCCAACATAGGCTGAGTATTTTTGTGTGTGTACTGAGAAAGCGACATTTGGTATAAAGGCCCAAGTACCAAACACTGCTGGAGCAAGTAGGCAAAAAACACATTGCTGCCAAGGGAAATAATGGCCAAGAGAAAAGGAGGAGCATACTGTCATCCCATGTACATTCTCATCTTGTATGAACATGGTTTGAGTTCTCATGTTCCTTCCCCACTGCCCTCTAAGATGACTTTTTGCCATCCCTTCATTATGGACCTGCACGCTGGGAACAGGAAGCAGATCTAGGTCCCTCACAAAGATCAGAGAGACTCTTCCACGTCCTTGCCAGTTACACATTTATTTTACTGAGGAAGCTGATACACTCTAAGCCTATTTAATCGTGGTGCTAATGGGATTCAATTAGCAGTCTCTCAGAGACTGCTCTTGTCAGGGAGATGATGGGACTAATGAAAGCAGCACCATTCACCCCACTGTGAAGTATTAACTTCCCACCTCTGTATTTTCTAAGAATAGATGCCACTTCTACCAATAAGTCTGCAGCTCTCACTACTCTTCACCAGATGGTAGGAACCACCAGACACTGAGTTAGTTCCCTTGTGGTCAAACAAACTGCTGTACAGCCCGATGCACGTTTCCTCAAAGATCCCCAGGACAGCTCTGTTGCTTCTGTTAATATTTCCCAAGCTCTTGGTACAATATTGAGGTTTTCCACTGGAACCACCTGGCACATTTTCAGAGTCTTTCCTGAGGGATGAAGTTACTCAATCCTCTCCTTACTTTGTCATAGCCTTTGTATCGATCACTTGTCCTGAGAGTCTGTGAGCTGTGTCCTGAGCTTCAGCTAATTACATAAAAAGGATTATTTCCTTTTCTTGATGTTTGTTATTATTTTCATCCTTCACGAGCCTTCTCTTCTGTTTCAGGAACAACACTCTGTGGTAGGCCAGGGAGCTGGCCCCACTCCAAGCTCCAGTTCTTGCTCAAATCCAAACACTGGAAGTGGTTACATGAACTCATCCCAGCAATCATTGTTGAATCAGCAGCTGATGGAAAAGAAACAGGCTCTGCAAAGGCAAATGATGGAGCAAAAACAACTCCTTCTACAGCAGCAGATGTTGGCAGAAGCTGTAAGTTTACTAATTACTTATTTTACATGGAAAATATTGTCTTAAAAACAATAGAAAAGAAAGCTAAGACGGGGAGAAGAAAGCCCCCTAAAACTTCAAGGTTGTTTTGGCAATGCCTAGAACTTCAAGAGTGCACCTTGTATTTTTCAGCACTTTTCTAACCCTTTTTGAAACCTTCTTCAGTCTATATGAAACAAGTTTCCAAGCTACTGCAGTTTCATTACAAGAACAGTCCAAGCATGTGCTTGGTTTTGAGACATATGAATATTGTCAGTGGTTGTCTTTGCAAGATAAACCAAGGTGCACTGCTATGCTGCTTCCACCTCAATGGAAAGTTTACTTCCAGGAGCTGTCATCCAGGCAGTATAGTGTAAAATGCCTGTGTGTGAACAAGGATCAGGTACCTTGATTTTGGGGTTCAACACAAGTTTGTGTGCTTGGCTGGGATGACATATGAGTCCTACTTCCTCTGGTTTTATTTTTCAATTTCTAGGTATCTGTAGCCAGTTCTCTGTCCTTTGGTATCTGAGAGACTACTTGGGAGTTTCTGGTCATTTTAGACAACATGGGAAATTCTATAAAGGAAATATTTCTTCACTTTTCCATTCATGCAGAAGAAAAAAGAAGTTCAAAGTCAGTTCTCCGTGCTGCAGTTTTCTGTCAGAATTTTTAGCAGAGCAAAAACTTAATTGTTCAAATAGCTTATCTTAAATAAAATGGAAATTTAATCAGCTTGGCTTTGCTTTTATATTGTGTACATAGAAATACACATAAAGATTGCCTACAGTTTTTACATGAATTGAAGGGATTTCATGGGAGTCTGTCTTCTTCACAAGGATTCATGTTGAGCAGGATATAAACAAACCTTACAAATCTTAATCAGACCCCTGCCTCCCATCATGAATTGTGGAAATGCCCTAAATAACAGAAGATGGGCTCTTCTTCCAGTGTTTTTAAGTGCTTCTGGGAGAAAAAAAATACAAATTTTTCACTATAAGGTCCATATGCATGCTGTTTTCAGGCAGATTATCCCCAAATTACTCCAATGGACTTACATCATCAGCCAGGGCCTGACTCTTTCGCACTGACAAGCGGATTTCTTGTTCTTGCAGCTGAGCACAAAATCTGTGCACATTGCACAAGAGGTGTGATGCTGCCCCAGCAGCTGTCCAGTAAAGGCACATGTGCACCAAACTCACAATTTCCTGCCATGGGGGAACATATCCCAAGGAACCATGTCTCATGGGTGAGCAGGAGCACTCTGGAGGCATCAGATCACACTGATGCTGATGAGAGATTTGGCATTGACTCTGGTGCCTGCTCTTTCCAGATCTTTATGAGCACAGGGCAGTTAGTCAGATTTCAGTTCAAGGACTTGGCTCTCTCACCAGAGACATGTCCCTGCAAGCTCAAGAAAAAAAAATCTCCCCAGCTAATATTTTTTCCTGCAATTTTTCCTTGCTGTCCTTGCCCCAATTCTTGTACTCCCAATGTAAGAGGAAAGACAGCAACTCATACAGGGAAGCACAGGGCAATGCTGAGTGGCATGAAAACAGGCAGCCCAGCACCATTCTTGTCCTTGTCCTAAACCAGGTGTATATCCCTACTGCTGGTATCCCTAGTAAGGAGAGCTAGGGGGAGCAAAAAGCAAGGATTTTACTGGGTCTTGTGGTCACCCCTACAGTGCAGGATGACAGAGTGAGGGAGGGCATGGCTGTGGATGGGTTTGACAAGCTGAAATAGAAATACACTTTGTACTGCAGTGCAGACATGGACATTGTTCTCAGAGGCTGAGAGGAAAGTTGAACCAGGTTCAAACACAATGCAACCAGCAAAAAGATTTCCATATAGACTTCAGTAGGTGATGGCACAGTTTCACAAGTGCCATCAGAGTGAAAGTAAGGAATACTTCACCAGTGTGACCAGTGACCAGACGGAGGGAAAGGAAGGAATACTTCACCTTTTACATAACTGAGAAAAGAAGGAGATTGGCAAAACACAGAGCCAGGAAACCATAAAGAAAAGAAATTAATGTACTTCTACTCTAATCCTCTAGGAGAAAATAACTCCACAAGACCAGCTGAACAGACACTTGACAAGACCACCACCAGATTATAAAGACCAAAGAAGGAATGTGGTCAACATGCAACAAGCAAACCAATATCCTGGTAAGTACCCATGGGCTCAAAGCAACTCCTTCCTTTCTTCCTTCCTTCCAGCTGGAAGACCACCATAAGAGCCATGCATGCATGGGATGACTGGGGCATGGTTTTCTGGATATCTGCTTCCATCACCTCAGAGGCAGTGGGTGGTGGCTGTGCCCTCGTGTGCTATTTACCTCACTGTCCTGCACCACTGAGAAGTGCTGGTGTATGATCTGGTGCTTCATCCAGGCTGATACTGCCTCTCTCAGACATGGGGAAGGAGGAGTTGGTACCCCTCCCATTAGCACTGTCTGGGGCAGATGTGCACCCACATACCTGATGCAGAGATGTCCTCTTGACTATACAACCTCACTGTGTTCGGATGCTTCTCTCACATATGTGGTGCACCTTGGTTCAGAGAGTGAGATGAGAACCATCCCTCCCTTCAAATGGCAGTTCATGTACAGCTGAGGACCCTCATACAGGTTTTTAAGTACCCCACACAACACCATCATGGATGGTACTTTTGGTCTGTTTAGTAGGCCATAGTCATGGCCTTAGAGCTGCTCTACATGCAGCATTTCAACAGATCAGTCAAACAGTAGAGTAAAGGCCCTTGCTTTCTGCCAGAACTGCCCAGAGCAGGAAATGCCCAACTGTTCAGGACTGGGGCTTCGTTTCAGCTTTTGTTGCCCTGACCTCCTGGGAGAATCTAGTTGTTGAAGCACAGAATTGTTTGTTTGGGTTTTTATACTGTTCATCTTGCTGATTGGCTGAAGGCCACTCAGAGAGCAAAGGTAGAGTAAGGAAAAAATGTTGAGGAGAGAGGAGGTGGGGGAAATGCAGCAGATGGGACCAAAGGATGTTTTCTATACTGCAAAAGTGTCTGTGCATGTAAGTATAAAAAGAATTCTTTGCCTTCTAGTATATTTTTGTATGCAACATGCTAAAGAAAAAGAAGAGGGGGTTTTTTGGCTGTTTTTCCATAATTGTTGGCTCTGCAGATTCAGCCAGTGATCTGAGGCTTTCCTTCTTACCTGTCCTTTGTGGCACAACATTTTCAGCTTCTATTACAATTTTAATGAGCTCTGAAGTGCAGCTTACTCACATGCCACCCCTCTGCCCAATCTGCTGGCTATGTAGGGATGGGCCAGGTTGGGCCCCTCAAGCAGCATTCATGCATTCCTTTACTCTGCTTACAAGTTCTAGCAGTGATAACCTTGCTGCAGCCTGGAAACTGCTGCTGGGAACTGCTGCTTTCTAATGGACCTGGGCATTCATCTTCTCCAGTAAAGTGGCTCAAGCATCCCAGTGTAATAGCCCATGGTGAGGGCCCTGCTCGCTGGCTTGGTACCTCCTGTACTCCCAAAATAAATGCTTTGGCAAGCCCAGCATTCTGCTGAGGAATCTTGTGATTTGGTGTGTTGTTTAAAGGTTTGTTCCTGGAACCAGATGATTAACTGAGACTCTTGGCTTTTACTTAAAAACAATCAATTTCTAGCCTGAGAGAGAAAATGGAAGCGAGTGCAGCCACATGTGTGAAAGGCTCCAAAGTGAGTAGATCACCATTGTTATGTGGCAGCTCTTGTTGTTGTTAATCTGATGGACTCTCTGCCAGTCTTGTGGTATTTGGAGTCACGTCTCCTCGGTTTGAAACATGTGGGAATGGCAGCACTTGTCCATTCAAATCTCAAGTCCCTGCTGAGTGAGCCCCAGGAGGACAGCAGCCTTTCAGGCAAGCCTGATAGAAAGGGCTGTGCTGGGAGCTTCCAGCAAAGCTACCAGAGGGAGTGATTAGGAAACTCTTGCATAAGAGAGTAACAGTAGGGAAACTGTTCCCTTTTTCTGGGAATAGCTTTGCTCAGATCAGGGAAGAAGAAACAAAAAGCTAAATAAAATTGCACAGGCTGGAGAAACTTGGTTGAGTATTTTATTTCTCTGTACTTTTCCCCACAGTGCCATGCCATGGCAAGAGACCCCCAAGAAAGCAGCAGGTGAATTGGGTAGGAAAGCTGATTCTCTGAATTGCTGTAGCCTGGGGTGCCCAGCTGCTGTACACAGTGCTTCTGGGGAAGGCATTTCTTCCCATCTGGAAGAAATAAGAATGGAAAATACTTGTGTTAAAAATAAAAGCATAAAAATAGCAAAACAAAGAAAGAGGAAGCTTCGTCTTTTGGCAACAAGTACAACCCCTTGCCAAACACTTGTGTTCTTCAAAAAGTGTAGCATTTGCAGGAGCAGTGTGATGGTAGCCCTGAGGTCTGCTCAACAGCTGGCAGGGTTACCCCATGAGGGGCTTCATCCCACTGGCAGTGAAGTGACTCTACAAACTTGGAGTTCAGCTGGAGGGAGAGAACCATCTCTTGAAATGCCACTAAATTCTCTCTTTATTATGGGCTCACAGGAGCAAAAAATCAGGGACTCATCCCCATCATCCCTGAAAAAAAAAATAAAATTACAGAATCGCAGAAAGGTTGGGGTTGGAAGGGACTTTAAAGATCATCTAGTTCCAAACCTTCACCAGACCAGGTTAGTCAGAACCCCATCCAGCCTGGCCTTGCATACTGTTAGGGATGGGACATTCACAACCCTTCCACTAGTCCAGTGTTTCACCACCCTGAGTAAATTTCTTCCCTATGTCTAATCTAAACCTATCCTGTCTCAATTTAAAGTCATTCCCCCTTGTCTTGTCACTGTTCTCCACTACTATCTTGTCACAGGATATCCACTGCATATCCTCTCGTAGCCACCTTTAGGTACTAGAAATTACTAGATCACCTCAGAACCTTCTCTTCTCCCACCTTAACAACCCCACCTCTCTCAGCCTGTCTTCATAGGAGATGTTACAGTAGTTCCAAAAATGCTCAGCCTACCAGCAAGGCCGAAGATGGGGCTAATCACATGGTTGCCAGCTGAGCAGTGATTGTGGGAATGTGATTGTCCCTGTTGGGCTAAAAACAGGTGGACTGCCTGTGGCATATCCTGTCCAAGGGGCTGCCCAGCTCAGGGGCTGAATTTAGGTGCTTAAGTTAAGACAACACAATTCTTAGGATAATTAGATCTTCTACAGTCCACACTTGGAGCCTGTTTGTGGAACAGGCTGCCTTCCAAGCTAGGGGGAGCTTAATTTAGGTATCTATGTCTATATTGATTTGAAACAAGCATTCTGGTTGTGGAGTCACACTCAGTGTTAATAATGATTTGGGAAGAGTTATTTTTTTAAGTCCTTAAGGAAAAAACCTAATCCTTTACATCCATTACGAAATGGAAATAGCATATGTATAAAAATAATGCAGAAAAAGCAGAAATATACAATTTTTTATTTGGTTCCAGACTGTGGGAGCTGAACATCATTATGGTGAAATTTCAACAGGAACAGTATATTAAATAGCTGTTCCTAAACATAGACTTTTTAAATATGTATGCCCATGATTTGTCTAAAAGAGTTTTAAAAGAGTTGGCTGAGAGGTTCTCCAAATTCTTAGTGTCACCTTTTATTTAGACTTGAAACACCAAGGGAGACTGCTAATGCCATGATAAAAATTAAAAGACTAGGTAAGTAATTGCAGCCCTAGTAGCCTAATGCAGAGTTCAGCAAAACTACTGGGGAGCAGATACAGCCCAAATAATAAAGAATTTAGGAAGGGGAAGATGTAATTAATTTCAAGCAACATGGGCTGATGTTAGAAGAATCTTTCCAAGCTTGCATGGTATCTCTTTCAATGAAACCACAACTTAAAGGCAATAGTTGTTCAGGTTATGTCCCTTAAAGCATCTGACTTCTTACTGCCTATTTTGGTTAAGAAACCTGAGTGGCACAGAATTAGCATAGCTCAAAAGGAAGTGGCTGACAGGTCTCCAGGTGTCACTGTGGGCAGGCTGTGTGATTGAAACTGGATGTGCAAACATTGTCCCAGCTGATGCTGAACTGGAAAAATAGAGCTTACTTTACATTCACATTGGAGATGTGCAAAAGTTATTACTGTGACCAGCTATGCTGTACAGCCCTGAAATCAACATCAAAAACTGTCGCATTCTGAAGGGACTTCCAAAGGACCAAAGGACTGGAAATCATGCCACACACTGAGACTGAAGTATCTGGAGAATGCTGCAAGCATGACACAGTCCCGAAGCACTGTGTAGTAGAAAGGAATTTATGATGGACCAACTAATAAAATTAGTCACACAGACCAATATATAATAAGATTTGGTGATGAAGCTGAAGTTAGTCAAATTCCATCTGGTTTTGCCATATGTATGAAGGATCAAACCAAGGCAATGTCTCATGCCCAACAATTGCTATTAGTTACACCCTATGAAATAGCAAATCTTCTCATTCCTCCTCTGGGAAAGGCTCAGAGAATTCCTGAAATGCTGTGGTACCTTGGTAGCAAGCTCATTTGACAGCTTTTCTCACACTTTGGGGGCCACCCAAAGAGGTGTGAGAATTTAGCTTGTACTGTGCCATGTGGCACAGATTTCCTTGGCTGACCCACACATTGTGTGAAGAAACATCTCCTTTCATTTGCCTTGAACCTTTGAGCTGTGCTTCTTGTAGGGTTTGTACTGGAAGCAACAGTAGCAAAGGGAATTACAATGTGGAGCAGCTGATTGTATGCAGAGAGGGTTCTCCACAGTGCCATCTACACTGGCTGAGTTTAAAAAGTGGTTGGTCTTTTTCAACCAGTCTTTCAGGGATTAATTCAATCCTGCACTGCATAAGCCCTCAGCCTTCATGGTATAAATTACCTACTGTGGCCTCAAACTAGAGGCTATGTAGCCAAAGAAGTGAGCTTGTGTTGAGGTTTGGCGGCTGAAGGCAAGAAAATCCTCTCTTCTTGTCATCCATTGGCAGTTGTTAAGTACAGGAAAATCCTCCATTGGGCAGAATCAGCCAGGAGTGATAAATTCCTGCCAACTCATAACTTGTAGTTTCTGATGCACAAAAGGGGATGTTCAGGTGCAGCAAGCACTGGCACATCATGTGTAGCTCCCTCACTGGCAAGTCTGTTCCTGCAGGGGCAAATAGTCATAGCCCAGCTGGGAAGAGAGTTTAGAAAGGGCACATGTGGGGCTCACCAGGCACAGCACTGGGTCATGTCCCCATGCCTGCTCAGCCACCACGTGGGAGGACAGGCATGTCACAGACTGGACTGAGCTCCTGCCCCAGCATACAGCTGCAAATGTATGAGATGCAGTCTTGGCTCCTGCTGTCATCTGGGACAGACATTCCCAAACAAAGGATGGATACTGCTGCTGTGGGTGTCTAAGAAAGGTGACAAAGAAGCCTGATGAAAGTGCCTCTCACTCTCCATTGTCTCTTGAGGGAGCCAGGATAAGCCATGCCCTGTAAGGAAAAGTTCTTGATCTCTGATCAATTAGAGAGGCTTTGTCCCATCTGACATGTCTAGTGCTTCTGCAAAGGAAGGCAGGAAAGTCTTCTCTCCTGCCCAGTGGTTCTGTCTGTCTTTCTCTGCTCCGATATTTCTCTTACAATGAGCATCAGTTTTGGCTCATGTGCTCTCCTCTGAAGGGATGGAAAAACCACAGGTGGCTTAGTACAGACCAAACCACCCTTTGGATAATAGGCATCTTCAAGGCCTTGAGCAAGTTCATGTAAGTCCTCTTAAGAGCAAAGTGTCTTCAAGAAACTCTGCCCATAGAAAACTGGATATTTGAGCTGTTGGTATTTGAATGACACCACATATTGATGAACCCACGCTTGTTGTAACACTTCTGTTTTCTTCTTTCCAGGTGGTTCACCAGCTGTGAGCATGAGCTCCAACAACATGTCCTTATCCAACCCAATTTCAACTCACAGCGTCATGCCCCAGAGCTCCAGCCTCATGTCCACCCCTGCTGGAACCCGAATGCCTTCTGTTCCTGCTGCTCGGAGTTTGGGCTGCTATGGGAACCTTCCTTGCAACCAACCAAGTACATACAATGTGACTTCAGGAATGAACCAAATGCAGCCACACAGAAACCAAAATCAAGTTCTGCCCAGTCAGAATAACCCCATGGTGTCCCGCCAGCAAACCATGACCCAGGGGAACAACGGGGCAGCTTTTGGGACGGGGTCAGTGGTCAACTCTCAGCAAATAAGGCCAGGCTTGACCCATGGAGCGACAGCTATCCCTGCTCAACGGCCGGCCAATGTGATGATCACAGCTACTGCCAATGCCCAGAACTGGGCCCCACAAGAGGCTGCAGTGAAGCAGCAGGATGCACTGAAACCCGCAGGGGTGCGTTTCCCCACCGGCACTCCATATCCTAACCAGCCTTTGCAACGCAGCATAGGCAACCAGCATTTTCCTCAGCGTGCACTGGCCCCTCCTAACCAGTTACCGGCAGGAGTCCAAATGAGGCCCCCTCTAAACCAAATGCACCAGACTCTAAATGGACAATCTGCTGGCTCACTACGAGGGCTCAGCATAAGACCCAATCAGCTGAGAGGACAGACTGTGCCTGCCTTGAATCAGCCAGGAACAAGTATGACACCGCCGTCATCTCTGCCATCAACTGGTTTCACAACCACCAACCAAACCTCCCGGGCTTACCAAGGAAGTGAGCATGGCAGTGACCTAGCGTTTGACTTTCTGAACCAGCAAGGGGACAGTATAGGACCTGCGCTCAACAGTGACTCAGATTTTATAGATTCTTTACTGAAAACAGAACCTGGTAATGATGACTGGATGAAAGACATCAACCTCGATGAAATTTTAGGGAACCACTCGTAAGCGACAGTACTAAGAGGGAACCAGATGAAGAGGCAGCAAGGACATTAGCTTTCTCTTTAGATGCCAACAACCTGCTTCATCAATTTACACTCCAGTAACTGGGCTGTCCTTTAAAATACAACATAGAGCAACTGCCCTGTTTGAAGAGTAGCTCTAGGAACAAAACTGAAGTGACAGTGTTAGTGATATTCCTGCCTGCCACAAGGGAGTGAAATCATGTGAAGGGTCTGTTCTCCAGACCTGTGCCCAGCCCATTGCAAACTCATTGGTTCTTCTCAGAGGGGCTCCAGGAAAAAAATATGTTCAGCTTCCCACACATGGAAGCACCAGACAGTGGTATGGGCTGTGGAACTTTATTTCTCTGAGTGCAAGTAAGACCCCAAGGGGTCCACAGCTCTTCAGTCATCTTGTTCACAGCCCTTTACTTCCTTGGGACTGCTTAGCCCTGACAGCGTCAAGCCCTGTGTAAATCTCATGGCATTACAAAAACTGTTTACTTCTGCACAGTACAAACTTACATTTGCTTTCCCAATGATTTTGTTATAAATCTTTTGTAGCACACAGCAGGGTAAGTGGTCTCATCCAAGGGAGGAAGGAAACAGATCATCCAGCGTGTTATTCGGTGTGCTCTAGCATTTGTGTTCTCCCTTTCATCAGTGTTTGCAGTGAGTGTTAGAGGATGCTGCTGTTCTGCCCGCAGCACAGTCATTTTGGGCATTGAGGGAAACATGAGATTAACTACTTCCAAAGCTCAGGATCCTCACTTTGCCACCTTGCCCTTCCCCAGGGACTCCAGTGACTTAATAGAAACTTGAGTGAGAGGGATGCTCATGATTTGTCCCTGACTACTCTCCCAGTCCAGCTTAGGGGAGAGCAGATACCTAAAGTGGCTCAGCTAAGCCACTGTCTTTGTTTCATCTCAAGTCATGGCGAGTATCCATCAGGTAGTTCAGCCTGATCTTCTTCTCTCAAACAGGTTTAGCCCAGACGAAATGCCATCATCTACCTGCCTGGGGGGAAGCTGCCATTTTGATTGCACAGCATTTTGGTTCCATCCTGTTTTCTCCTTTGCCATATGGGGAGAGTTGAAAGAGTCCTGCTGATGGCCCAGGTTCCCACAGCCTCTGTCTGGAGAACAAGAGGCTCTGCCCTGAAGCTAGCATGCACATCAATTATAACTCACAGCAGGAGGCTCCATCAGCCACATCTGTGCTTGTACATGAAACAGTTCTGGGGATTATTTCTGGGCACTGGACTCAATCATCTGTTCTGGGTTTGGGGATGGACCAGCTAATTTTGTCCTGAGCAGTTTCTGTGCATAGAAAGAACATATACTGGGGCAAGGACCATTCCCATGAGCAGTTTGCAGCCACCTTCCTTGAAGGCTGACAGAGCAGAGCAGTAAGGATACAGGCTGTCCCACACCTGCCAGGGAATAGTCTTGACTATATTAAATTCTTTGCTATAGGTTTGGTCAGTAACGGCATCAGAAGGATATGCTATGTCACGATAAAGCAGCTGCACAGTGATTCATGCAGGATTAATGGATGGGAACAGATCTGGCAATTCAAATGAAAGTGCTGTTCTTTCAAATGATGGGGTGCAATGTGCTTCACAGCCTCCTCTGAATTAGCTAAAACTAGATGTGGCAAAGGAATACAATGCCCACGTTCCCATGCCTTGGTGCCAAGAGGCATTGCTCAGCCCGTGCAAGTGCTTTATTCATCCTTGTTAGTGGCAGTGGGATGAGTAGACTATTTGACAATAGCCTCTGCACTTATCTGACCTACTTCTTGTGAGAGGTTTTAATAAGGCTTTTCCAGTTATTTCGCCCTGTCATTTCAAATGGGCACAATTTTTCAGGATGTTTCAAGAAGCATCGTCACACAAATGAGCACCAGCACCTCCACAAAAGGTGTAACATGGGCATTTAGTTAGATACGCCAGTAGAGGCTGTTCATTCCCAGAGAAATAAGAGAGACAAGAAAGCCTGCTGAAGAGTCCCTTCTGCCAGCCCAGCCAGTGATCATTGCACACCTCTGCATTCTGTAACGTGGTGACTCAGCTGCCCAGAAAGCTCCCTCGTCTCCCCAGTTTTGGTTGGGGTGCATGTGTCCCTCTGATATGTCAGTACAAGTTTTTCCAAGTCTTTGATGAGCTTTTCAGCTCAGGGCACTGGGGTCCCACCTAAGCTTGGAGAGATACAGATGCGATATAACAAACGTGTCCTGTGTAAATTGTGCAAAACTAGACTGAAGTAGCAGCTGCACGAGTTTGAAGTGAAAGGAAGATTGGCTTCTCTGCCTCACATACTGCCTGCCCACAAGCAGGTCAGCAGTGACTGCCAGCACACTGGCAGGGACAGACAGCTGCCATGGATGCCACTGAGGCCAAGGCTGGGTTGGCATCACCATGAGCAATGGGCACTGTGGTCTGGTAACTTCAACTACCCTCACATGCCATTGAAAAAGCCGCCACTGGTTTCTGTATTAGGGCCAGACTGATTTCAAGGTCCTCAAATAATGCAAAAAAAAAATTGCTCAGCTGAGGAGCTGGTCCCAAGGAGTCAGGAGTTGGACTCAATGATTCTCATGGGTCCCTTCCAACTCAGGATATTCTATGATTCCATGGTTCTGTGATGTCATGCAGTGGTGGACTCAATGTTGAGTGTTGTCCTGTTGGCCTCAGCCTAGAGTGCAAAAGACACTGGGCTGTGAGTGCCATCCCTGGGAGCAAAATTACATCCTGTCTTAAGTAAATTCAAAAAAGGTAGAGGCCATTTCCAGTCCTGTATATATATGCCTGATGCATTTGAAATGAGAGCTTGTGAAAGACTCTTGCAACTAAAACTTGAATCCAGTATCATTTCTTCAGAACACTTGCATCTGAATGGAGCTGGTGTCTTTTTTTTTTCTTTCTTTGCAATGGCTAAGTGCACTACCCTTAAAATCTATTTTTCATCATTGACTGGGCACTCTTCACAGTATTGGGTTGTAAATATAAAGAACTATTTGTTTTGTAAACTTTTGTAAAAACAACAACAAAAAGTAATAATATTTTGGTAGGAATAATAAAATCATATTATTTGGGTTATATTTATACATATGTGAAATAAATATACTATCAAAAAGTTGTATTTTATACAAAAAGTCAACTGTTACCTTTTGTATTCTATATACAAAGTTTTGTATGATATGATTGTTTATTTTTATCTGCAGATTTCAACTTTGGGTTTTGGGGGAGGGCAGAATGGGATCATGGTTAAATTGCTGGGTCTGACCCCAAGCTCGCTGAAACCAATGGAGTTTTTCCATTGCCTTCACAGGGCTTTGAATCAAGCCTTTAAATCACCTTCAGATATGTTTCACATCTGAAGCTCTCTGGAAACCTCAACATGTAAACATTCCAGGTTTCAAATTTTTTCCCCGAAAAAGGCTTTTATTATAATTATTGTTATTATTGTTATTTCAGCTGTTGGGAGGCAGGTGGGACCTATGTAACTGTCATGTCCTTGTTGCATGTATGTCTGCTTTATATTTTCCCCATATTATAAACCAGTGTTTCTCTATACAGATTGAAAAGAAAAGTTGCTGTACAGAAATGTTTGTGTTTATGCATTTTTACATGTGGCTGTATATACCTCCTAGTACTATGCAGTGACACTTATTTGACTCCATTTATTTTTCACCTAAACATGAATAGTATGTTTTTCAGTAGCTATCAAAACTCTGCCAAGTAAATCAATCAAAATTATCCCAAGTGTCTCTTTTCTTACTATGAATTTTATATTGAATGTCTGTTTAGTCAACTGCTCATTCATCTGAGTAAATTAAATTTTGATATTTTAGGAGGGGGGAGAGAAAAATTAACATCTGGCAGCTTCCAGGAGCTCAGCCTGCCTCTTTGCCAGAGAGCTGTGATATTTTCCTACTGGCTACAGGTATGGTTTCACTACCAGAAAAGGTTAACAAATAATGGTTAACAAAAATGCAATTTTAGCTCCTGGTGAATGGGTTGATAGAATCTTGCAGCAGAGCAATTTGCCGAGGGATTCTGCAAAAATTGAAGCTGAGAACCGTGTACCCCCAAGAGTCAGTTAGCCCAAGAGGGCCAGCTAGGTCCCCAGGGCTGTGCCCTGCCCTGGGTCATACCCTGGAGATATTTGCCCCACTCCCCTCACTATCAGAGACCCCTAATGAGAAGCCAGAAATCAGACAACTGGTTTCTCCTTTCCTCCTTGCCTCCTTCACATTACACCTCATTCTAGCCTAAAGAGATTCCAGCCTATAGAGATTCCAGCATGTACAACATCACACTGGGTTGCAGGCTGTTTCACACGAGCATTCATCCCTACCAGGCTATTTTTAGAAGGTCAGCCCTGAGGAAGTGTCCCGTTCCTTGAGAGGCTTTCCGGGCTCCATCTCCAAGTGGGTGGCTCTTCCTGCCCCATGAACTGAGCAGAAGGGGTGGTGGAGGGGATGTTTCCAAGGGACAAATGTCAGCACATCACTGCCTGTGCTCAAAGGCTGCCTTGTGCTCTTTTGAGATGTAGGCAAAAAAAAAAAGGGCTCCCCAGATCTTAACTGCTTCACTGCTGGTGGTTCATGATGCGGGACTGCCATGCAGCACACCCGCCCTTTTAGTGCCTGTCTGCTCGCCTTCCCCTACAGGGTAAGTGGGAAGGCACCTCCCTTGGCTACCCCTCACAACACCAGGTCTTCTGGCTGCTGCCTTCTCAGGTTTTTTGCTTATGTTGCTCCGTCCCTCCATTGTGTCTGACTCCTGCCCACAAATGGTTCTTTGTCCTGCCCTGGAACCTGGTGCTTTCACAGGACGGATGGGGGAGGATGCTGGCAGATGCTCGGTGTCCCATTGCAGAGGCTGCGCCCACAGTCCTGATCCTGGGCGAACATGCTGAAGTGAGGAGGTGCCCAGGAGGTGTGTGGCTCTCTCCTCACTTCAGCATTTCCAGCACGGGTGATAGAAAGTGCTTCCCTTGCACTCAAGGGGGAAAATAAGGCACAGTCCCACTCACCCAAAGGTAAATCCGAAACAAATCAAGAAATTCATGTCCTAAAAGTGTGTCTTTTCTATCTCAGCTGTAAAGATAAAAGGCAAGGCAGGCAGGATGTGGGAGCATCAGGCAGGGCTGCTGTCCACCAGCAGAAGGTTCATCTTTGCCAGTGAGCTCAAAAACAGCCTGGGACCCCTGCCTGTCCCTGGAGTGTGGTTGTCTGTGCCACAAGGCTCTGAGTCCCTGGCAGTGCTTGGGGGCCACGACCACCCTCCTGCAGGTCTCACAATCAAAAGCCATTCCCACTGTGGGTGCAGGACAAGAGGGATAAGAGAGTATAAAATACAAGTCACCCTGCGCCACATGGTTTCCGTGCCAGCAAATGTCCCCAGGCCTGTCTCCTGTGCCCAGGGAGATGTAGCCAGCAAGGCCACATACAGGGGGTGTGAGACATGAGTGGCAGTGAATATTTTCTGTGCCTGGCCAGATTTTCCCACTGCATCCAAATGACTTGGTGGGAACCACTACCAGCTCGGGCAGCACAGCCAAGAGCGCTGCTCCCTCCCACGGCAGCAGGGAGGTCTGGCAGCTGCAGGGACAGGGATGACATGGACACGATTCCTCTTGTCACAATAAAAGTTTCAACCATGGTAAAAGCTTACTTCATTCTAATTTTTAAATTAGGCATTCTGGGTGCAGAAAAGGTCAGGCAAGCTGAAAAAAGTAGGTTGATTAAGACTTAGAAATTTCGTCTTTAAAAAACCAAAAACAAAGCCAAACAAAATGGAACAAAAACAAACAAATGACCAAACAAAACAAACACAAAACCTACAAAAACAAAACAAAGCAAAACAAAACCAAGTCAAAACCAAAACAAACAAAAGAAACTCAACATGAAACAGCATTTGGCAAACTGGTATTTTCATTAAAAGAAGCTCCTTAAAAGAGCTGAAGCTTAGATGATTGTTTTTCCTGTAGGGACCCAGCCTCCTGTGTGCTGTGAGTGAGCACCCAGCAAGCGATGGCCCTTGTGGGTGGACACACGTGTGCTGCTGGTGTGCTGTGCGCCTGGGTACCAAGGCTGCATGAGCTGCCCCAGCAGCCTCAGGACAAGCAGTGGCAAAGGCAGCCTGAGGCTCCCAGAGCAGAAGGGATAAAGCCCCACTTGGCTGCGCTGCCACATGCCTGGTGAGCACTCCCCAGACTTCTCCTGCATTCCTGTACATGGCTTCAGACAACAAAGATGATCTATCTACATTTATTTTGGAGGGCTGCCTGACATGTTTTCACTCTGGTTGACTGGTCTGCCTTGTTTGACAGGACACAGTTGCTTTGTTTTATCCTTCTCATCCAGGAACGTGGAGAAAACCCTGTGGTGCTGCTCAGTGTATGGGTGAAATGCTGAGTATAGGTGCATCCATGCACTCCTATTGAAGTTAGCAGTTCTGATGGCAAAACCTTATCCTTCAATACCAATTTGAGATGAAAGGTAAAGTTCCTGGTTGTTGTGAAGTTCTATGAACATCATGTAAGGGCAGGGTTTGTCCTTGATGCCATTATATTGGAGTGTCATGGTGAAAATAAAACCAGTCAATGTATTCAAATCGCCTTTTGTGCTTACCTGGCCTCTAAGTACAACAGGGAAGTTCCAATCTAGAGGCCTAAATTTTTTTAAAAAAAATTAAATTAATTTCTGAGGAAGTCCTAGTGTACCAGCTGCTGAGAAACATTTATTAGAAATTACTGTAGTATTGTTTAAGGATCTGATATGGAAAACTCCTTGTTGTAGATGTGGCCTATGGAGTTAGTTCCATAAGCTGATTTCATGAACAAGTGGGCACACATAATGTGACGGTGTTCGCAGGGCCCTTAGGATGAGGGAAGAGATGAGGATGTGACTCCCTGTTTCAGAAGGCTTGATTTATTATTTTATTATATATATTATATTAAAACTATACTAAAAGAATAGAAGAAAGGATTTCATCAGAAGGCTAGCTAAGAATAGAAAAAGAATGAATGATAACAAAAGCTTGTGTCTCAGACAGAGTATGAGCCAGCTGACCGTGATTGGCCATTAATTAGAAACAACCACCTGAGACCAATCACAGATCCACCTGTTGCATTCCACAGCAGCAGATAACCATTGTGTACATTTTGCTCCTGAGGCCTCTCAGCTTCTCAGGAGAAAAAATCCTAAGGAAAGGATTTTTCATAAAATGTGTCTGTGACACACATAACAGTCAGGTTAATATGAGTATAATTCCTATACCAATGAAATTTCCATCAGTGAAAGACATCTAACTTTTTCAAGGAAAAATGTATGGGGAACTCTGCAATTTAGCTGCATCTTTTCAAATTTATTTGAGAAACAAGCTGATGAGTTTTCCCAAAGTGCAGTTTTTCAAAAGAGAAATGTGTCAGAACCTACATAACATATTATTTGATTCCTCAAATTTAGCATTGTCTTTAAGGTAAATACTGAAGAATGTCTAAAAATACATGCATTGGGCAATATAACCCTTTGTGATTCTACACAACAGCTTTGTTAAGGAATGTTTATTCCTCTTTTGAGTTTCTTCTTCTCTTAAGGATTGTGCTTTTTCTCCATGTTACTTGTCCTTCAGCAAGACTTCTAGCTAGCACAATGTTATTCATAGTACCTCTATGAATAACCTAACTCTACAGCAAATTAAAATCGGTGTAAAGAAACCCATTGTACTCTCACTGATTTCCTTAGAACACGTGAACATGTTAGCCTTGGCCTGTTGGATAACCAGGCTCACAGGATGTGTACAGCAGAGGCAGGAACCCCATGTGTGTTTCCAAAAGGCTGATCAAAGCTGCAGGGCTATGTGGTGTCCCCACTCACACGTGAGCGACAGGTTAACTGCATTAGTACAGCTAAAATCAGGATTTCATGCATAACACGCCCTGAAAGCCAACTCTTCCCTCCATTTAAGTAACAAATCCACTAACCAAAGATTTTGCCCATAGTTACATGGCATCTTTATGTTATTATAGCCACACTGGTCTTGATTAATTGTGTAGATCTTACTTCATAACATGCCCTCTTCCCTTCATTTAAGTAACAAATCCACTGACCAAAGATTTTGCCCATAGTTACATGGCATCTTTATGTTATTATAGCCACACTGGTCTGGATTAATTGTGTAGATCTTACTAGAGTAAAAAAACCATGATAATCTTATTCATTACCTTTCCCTCCAATGCCAAAGACTTAATCTAATGTGTTTTACCATATAAACTCCTAGCTTCTGACATACAAATACCAATAGACCATCTGTTTATACTGGGGGGTTTAAAATCTTCTCACAGAAAATGTATGGAGTGCTTTAGAAGGTTGCAAAGAGAAGCATTCAACAGATAACAAGGTAGTGCTGTTTAAAGAAGTAAACTATTAAAAATGTAATTTAAAAAACCCTTCATGAAGAACATTTCATTAGTTTCTCAACATTGAATATAGTCTTTTTATAAGTGACTCAAGAGCACAAATCAGCACAAAATCTCAGAAATACTCTTTTGTTACATCTGTCTTTTCTTCCCTCAGTAGTGGCCTATTTTGGCTTCCCTTTTGGTTTTCTTTTATAAAAAAATTTAGAATTGAGTCTTTTTTATACACTTGACTGTGCCTCCAAAGCCTCCTGCTATTAGATTGGTTTTAGCTTTCAGCAAGTGAGAGTGTGCAATAAAGAAAAATTTCCCAATGGCCACCAACACCGCAGCACAGTGTAGCTGTGCACTTGGATGACAGATTGGCTCCAGAAATGCTACTTTTTATTAAATTATCTAAGCTTTCATCAGAGAATGCTTTCACCAGGCTTTTACAGCCTTTGATAAAAGGCAAGATTTTCGATAAGAAGCCCAAAGCCCAGCTCCCATGCCTACATTGATCTAAGTGATGATGTCTGGCCCTCAGGTTTTAGCTTGTAGAATAGTGCCACCCTGGGAATATGATGTAGTCCAGGCAGAAATAAGCAATGCAAATGAACAGAAATCTAGAAAATATATAGAGAAGAATGAAGGTTTTTTAGCCTGAAGAAGAGGAGATTTGAGTGGAAATAGAAAAAAGAATCTTTGAATGGATAGATCATTGCTGCCAGGGTAAAAGATTGGTTATTTTCCATAATGATCTCTACAGGCCAAGAAACCATGGCTTCAGGTTAGATGCCAGGTGGAATTTTGTAACAGGAAGGATAACATGAGGATGGACTGTCTGAGGAGGGTGTGGGGTCTGAAGCTCCTCAGGACCTGCTTTAGGCAGCTGTCAGAAATGATACTGGTGTGGTTATCTGTCTTCAGCCAGCGGAACAGACTAAATGTCTGTGTGGGTCTTCACAGAAAGGCAGCAAAAACATTGAAAACAAGTGAAGAGTTTTCATGTTGAGGAAGGAAAGGGGAAAAATTGTTTTGTGGGGCTTAAGCCAATGAATACTTACCTATTCATCGGAACAGCAATGCATCCCAGCCGACTTCCCATCCTGTAAAGCAACTATTCAAATCCCACTCTGCTTCTACGCCATAAAAAACCAGCAGGAGGCTTGAGAGAGATGGGTTTGTCCCAGCTGTCATGTATGCTCCTTCGGATGTTTTCCTGGGGAGTGAAGTTAAAGAAATTTTCTATTTCAGCTCCCTTTCCTGAAGAAAAAGATTTTGATCCTGTACTTGCACTTTTGTATAAAAGTTACCAGATCAGGCTGGCTAATCACAAGAATGATCAGAAGCTCTCAGAGATACCCGAACCCAGCCCAGAGCATGTCTAAGTCGATGTCTTTGTTCACTTCACAAAACTAAACAGGAGTACCTTGTGAGAGGATTAGGTATCTGCAATTCAATCCAGATGATTGCTTTATTATGGAAAACCATCCCTCTGCATACCACCCAGAAGGACAGCCACCACAGGATGACGGGTACCACGGGCTCCTGTTCCACCCCAGCTGAAGCTGCAGGCTTTAGAGGCAGAGTTAAAAGAAGATGTACCGCTGCTGCAGGAGAGGGGCTTAACAGCGTGTGAACGCCGTGTGCTTGTAGAGGTATTTAAAGGATTAGGGGAGAATTAAATGTTTTTATGTCTTTGTTGTTCAGCACAGCTTCAAAGCTGGAAGATAGATATTAAAGAAGATATTTCCTTGTCTTTAAATACCAGAAGGAGACTCCTAAAACAATAGCGGGGAAATGCAGGCATGACCTAACAGATTTATACACAAAGATGCTACACGATTCTTTTTGGATGGGTGAAGAGCATGCTATTCCACAGTATAAAACAGTCATATGAAGTTCACAATTTCAAATACTGGTGGAACAATGGAGAGTCTTTCTCAGAGAGGCTATGACATTAAATCAGATTTTTACTGAACTGAGAAAGTTGCAGCTCCACAAATAGGGCTAAAGGGGTCTTAAGATACCTTGGCATGCCCCTGACACCGAGCTGTTCTGCACAGCTCAGCCAGCTTTGGGGACACGGGCTGAGCTGTGGCTCCCAGCCTGCAGTCACTGCCCTCAGGCAGCAGAGCTCTGCCCAGGGCAGCCACTCTGCCCCGCGCTGTGGCTGTGGCT
The DNA here is from genome assembly GCF_000277835.1 of Geospiza fortis. Lineage (NCBI taxonomy): Eukaryota > Metazoa > Chordata > Aves > Passeriformes > Thraupidae > Geospiza > Geospiza fortis. The sequence goes on from NW_005054302.1 coordinate 9,610,318, forward strand.
GCTCTCTGGCTCCAGGCCCTTCTGTCTCCAGCATCATCCTCTCAAAATACCAGGTCCAGTGCTCCTGAAAGCATCTTTAGAAGGCAGACCCATGGCCGTTTTCTGCATGAGGGAACATCTCTTCCAACTGCATTTGGGAGTTTTATGGATTATTCTTCTTCACTACTCATTCTTATTTGATTCATTATAGAAAGGGCAGAGCAAAGGCGAAAACCTCACTCATTATATATTTCTCCTCTCCCGCTCCAGCCTATTTCTCTGAAAGATGTCATCACTGAAACAGTTAATTGGGACTAGTAGCAATTTATATCATCCTCAGAGAATAAAGGAAAATTCTTTGTAACAGCAAACCTCATTCTGAACAAACACAGCTCTGACTTCCTAGGCTGCCCATCACCTAAAACAGCTGCATTATTTGTGACTTCAGAGGCCCCACAGTGAAGAAAATAATTTTATTCATCTTCACTGTCATCATAGTATAAATTTGAAATGTATTTGCATTTGTGTTATGTTTAATAATAGTGGGAATGTGCTCCCTAGAACATTGTACAAGTATTTTTACAATCTGTTAGCACTGAGCTAACCGATATTCAGGTTATTGAGCAACATGTTCATACAGTCAAAGGCTTATATCTTGTCCATGAAGAATGCTGGAGCAGAATAAGGACATTTCTCTCCTTTCCTTCTTTTCCTTTTTAAAAGTGAATTAATATCTCTTACTGGGGACACTGGTCCATCCTACATTAGGTTTACTTAACCCTTGCCTTTGCAATGGACCCTTGTGATCCTTTCCTGTGAAGGGATCAGACCTCTATTTTTTGGAAGCAGGTATTCATACTCTGCACTCCGGGGTAAAAAAGTATCTTTGACTCGGAAATTCCTCTCTGCTTTGGTTGAGACATTGAATGTTAAACCTCTGTAATTTCATTTCTCAGTTTCTTTAGGTTGGAAAGCATGTTGGCAACACTCTGGAATGACTGAAGCATTGAGGGAGCTATGAGGCACATGCTGATGGTTCAAGTCAGGGCT
>NW_005054302.1:9611373-9618786 GCF_000277835.1 Geospiza fortis
ATCTGCAGTTGCTTTTGTAGCAGAGTTGGCCAAAGCAAACATGTCCCAGCCAAAGCATCAGCCTCCAAACTGTCTCTGCTCCTGAACCACCTGAGCTTGTCTGTCAGCATGCTGAGGAGGGGCTGAACCTGTTGGCAGAGCAGCAGCAGATATTACGCAGAGGCACAGCTGAGCTGCCAGAGTGGCTGCACCTGGGAGACGGTGGAGGACTGTGCATTATGTCACCATCCTGTCACACCACCCTGGGGCCCCCATGACAGACTGAGGGATGCCATCCCTGGCATCCCTCAAAAGGAAAAAAAGAGAAGAGTTGCCTTAGGCTTCTTTGTTCTCCCTCCACAGCAGTGCCAACACATCCAGGACTAAAACTCACTTCTGATCCTTCTCCTTACTTGTCAGGGTCAAAAATTCCCCAGCTAAGAAATGAGGGCTAGCATCTTCCTTCATACACTCACCACTAGCAGTGTATGTCTCTCTTAATCTCCCAAACTGCAGGGACCTGAGTCCCCTGTCCTTCAAAGACAGGAAAGAGGATACTGGATTGTGCTCCTTCTCCTTCTCTTTTGAGCCAAACACATGAGACAGCAATTCTTTTCAAACATCCAAGACCCCAATCATACAGATGTGCACAAGCAAAATGAGGGTATCAAGATCATCAAAGTTTCTGAGTTACTGTACTGAAGGTTCAGAGATGACTCACTGTAGATAACAGCAAGCTAACTTATTACATTTGTATAAGATAATTAATGCTTAATTTTGGTCTTCAAAACTGCAGAAGCTTATAATTCAGCACAGGGTAAAAGCAGTTGATATCCAAATGCTGAGCTATGACCAGAAGCGGCATATCTGGAGTTGCTTGTGAAGCCTGTCCTTATGTGCAGGCATAAAACTGGTTTCTAATTGCACAGCTCCTTTATGCTTTTTGCCCTGAACCTTCCCTGCATCCAGCGCTGAGATGGGATGTCTGAGTGGGATCCCTTTAGGTTATACTAGAAATCTGAGAACCAGGCGTTTCCTAACTTTTGGTACATGTGGCATTGCATCCTAAACATTTCTTTCATGCATTACTTTGGTGAATACAACACAGATTGATGTATTCAGCAATCAAACAAGTGGCAGAATGGACAAAAGCTGTCTACTCCTTTTATGAGCTAAAGCCAGCTTCAAGAGGAGGGCAGTGCTGTTCATGCCTAGGAGAACAGTAACAGCAACTAGTGCTTCCAGCTCATGTCAAAATTAGAGTCTGAGACTACTTGTAGGACACTGCAGGCTCCTGCAGTTGTGCACTTCCCTGACTCATTCACTACCACCTTCTTGCGAGAAGCACACACTCTCCTTTCCAGCTGTCTGGTGCTCTGAGAAACATTGCCCAGCATCCTCATACTGGGTATGTGATGGTCCTGGAGCCAATGAGAAATGATTCCATGGGAGGTCCACATTGCTAAAATAAAAAGTGGTCAGGGGGATGCTGGCCATGGAGCCAGGTGGACCAAATTGGCTTCTGCTCACACTAGGACCAGTTCCTTCTGGAGCAGTCTTGCCTCATCCCTGCAATACTCGGCCTGGTTCTCCTCCAGCTCCATTAAAGCCCTGTGATTTGCCTTTTCCAAACTTTAGTTCCATTGGAAATGGCAATAAGCTTCTTCCCTCATTGTATCCATGGGCTAAATGTGTCTTCAGTAGCTTCCTGAACATTTTCTACTGCTCACACACTGCAGACAGGTAACTTACACAGAGCAGACAATCAAGCACTCTCAAATACTTCATTTTTATTACACTGACTGTTAAGCTTGCAACTCCCCAGCCCTTTCATAACTAAAGCATAACACCCTGGTGCTCTTAAAAGAAAGTATGAGCCTTCCACATGGAAATTTGAGCCATCAAGGTAAATAAAAGGGAAACCAAAATGAATTTCTACTGTTTTATATTCTAGAAGTGTCCTTCTCATTTTAATATCATCTCCAGATCTTACCATCAACATTTTATTGTGTTTCATTAAAACACTACCACAAATGTACGTCTTCCTTAACAGAAAAGGAAGTATAAATGCAATAAAATCAAGTATTCTTAACCATTTCCCTAATTGTAGCTATTAAACATAGCAGCTGCAGATTAAAATCTCACTTTAAGTAGACTGGGTGCACATAGGCAATACAGACAGTACTATTTCAGACAATGTAGACATAAAATTACTAAATTTTAAATGAATGTTTGCTTGAAAATTGGTGTATAAATCAGGACTGTAAAACACAAATTTGAGATCTAAGAGGTGCAGAGACTTTTCTCCTCCATATGAACATCTTTTTCCATCTCAGAGACTGCAAGTGCTGAGACTTTAGACACCTTCCTAATGTCTGACAGTACCAAACCAATTCTTACCCCCACATAATTCCTTCCTGCCTGATCATCCTACAGTTTCTGGAAATGCATTTATTTCCAGCAGTAGTGGTTTAACAAGCATCAGAATTTTCAAATTTAATTCCTGTGAGTAATTCTTTCTTTCTTCATGTTTGCCAGATTGAAGACCATTACATAGATGTCAAGGAGCTGCTGGAGTGCAACAGCCCAAACAGCCAGACAGCTGCTGTGATGTATTTAGTCCTTCAGGAGAAAAGATGCTTTATTTGAATTGACACACAAAATGCATCTGTGTGTTCTGCAGCATGCAGTAGAAGTCCTGCCCCTAGAGCCCGAGGCAGGCAGCTCTCGGGGTGCCCACCGCCCTCAGGCTCCCTGTCTGCTCAGCACTACAGTCCGTGCCTTGGACTGTGCTGGTGCCATCACGTAGCTGTGAGAAAACACAGGCTACAGAGCACTGCAGTAATGCACAGGCCATGGCGAATTAAAAGCATCAGGCAATTAAAAGCCAGGTAAATTGCATGGTGACTCCAGAGGACCGTGCACACTGAGTACACATGGATGGAACCTGATGTACTCATTAGCCTGTGGCATATTTCATGCCTGACTGCTCTGTGGGCAGCCATGAGCTGGTGTTGGGAGTTAGGACAAGAAAGCAGTACACAGACAGAGCAGCAGGAAGAACAAAACAGTGTGCTCATTAAAAGTGCTTCAAATACAGGTAACAAGCTATAGTGTATAGGATTAGGTCCAGGTTGAGTCCAGAGCCCCACGTCTGTAGCACCTTGCATCAATACGTGCATGACTGCATAAAAAAAAAAAGTGACCAAAAAAAGGTGTTAAAGGGTCATTGATCATTAGCTTCTGTTTCTGTCAAACGCAGAGGGGGTGCAAGGCAAAAGCACTGTCAGGGTGCCATCATAGCCAGTCCAGAGCTACACTGTGGGTGAGCTGAGGTGACCCCTCTGATCAGGTTAACCAGAAGTATAGTAACTTTGGAGGCACAGTGACAATTTCAGTGTAGCTGAAGTCCCTTTCAGTGTAAGTCCAAAGTCCCTCTCTTTGTTTTGACTAGTTTCCAACTTCAACAGCACAGGCATTATGCATCAGCAGGACCAAATCTGTGCATGTACCCTATGACCATCTTGTAACAGATGTTCTTGCAACCACAAGCAGCTCTAGCTCCAAATCACAGCCACAGTGAGTTGTTCTTCATCAACCTCTCTGCCTGTGCCAAAGCTCTTGCTGTTTCTGACCTCATACTTTATCAGCCTGATGGGGCTTGACAAAAGGAACACATGCCACCTCCAGTGTGATTTGATGATCATTCACCACAGTGGAATCTCACCAGTGACAATCCTCCCTTCCTAAGGCACTGAGAATCTTTTATTGCCTGCCCACTGCCCCGAAGCTGTAGATCAAGAAGACAAGAAAATGTTATAAATCTCAGAACCATTTTAGTGAATCAAAGGAGAGACAAGGGTGTCTCTGGCTGTGTGGTTTTCAGAACAATTATGGGACTGAGTCATGCTGCAAATTTTTTGGACTCATTGATGGGGACTAGACTAGAGAAGGCACAGTGTGTGAAGCTGACTTTGCCATGAACCATTTAATGTGCTGTCTAAGAGGGCACAGGAATATATGAGTATAGTGGCAAAAATATGGGAGATCCATAGAGCTGCAGCAAAGAGAGCTAGTTTTAGGATGGATGGGATTTTAATGTTGGGATTGGATCAAAAGGGAAAGGTGATCATTTTCAGAAGGGATTAGGGCTCTGACCCCCTTATTCTTCATAGGCCTTTCAACCATGTGAAGAGTTGTGTGATGGGAAGAGGGGGAGGGAGGGGAATGTCTGATGAGCTGTACCATGTAAGGACAGGTTATGACAAAGACTGCAGCAAGTTTTCTCAGAGTGGACCATTTGAGTACACGATCCTGCTTCATGGTCTACCCTTTCACCACTGTAAAAACATGAGTTTTTACAGTGCTCTGCTCCAGGGACATTTAGTCAAGCAGCCACAGACCACCAGCCAAACTTCCTCATGAGACCCCCGCAAAAGGTTGTGCCAGGATGTCCGGGCTGTGTGACTGTCCCTAGCTTTGGTGAGCCCCATGCTCAAAGTGTGAGACACAGCAGACCTGTGTTTGGCTGTGCAGCAGCAAAGTTGAGGAGCTAATCCAGGAATGAGAGCATCTGGATTCATAACATCTGGCACATTGATATAGCAGTTGTATGGACCACACATATGCACAGAGCTAGAAAGCCCTTAATTCAACAGACACATAGTTTAAATACAATGGATACAAAATAGAATCTCACTTTTCACCCACAAGGACTGAAGTAAAAGCCTTACTTCCCCTCACTTAATCATGTTTTACATGTACATAATATTATCCTCTTTGTGCTGTGTTCACCACAGCTTTGACAGCCTCTAAACACCAAAGAAAGCCTGGGGCTATGTATTTTTCATTTTGTATATGCTACAACCACACACAATTTCAGGAAGTATTGGAGGATATCTGCTTGTCTTTTACTTGGAATTAATATTTTACACCTTTGATTCAAGGAAGTTCCTTGTCATTCTCTCTTTCAGATATCACTCAGCTGTGTCAGCCACACAGCATCAAAGATGAACACAGATAATTCTATTACTTATCCATGATGTTAATTTTATTTTACTGTTTCCTGTGTTGAAATCACAAAATGACAGAACATTCTCTCATTAAAAAAAAACAAAACAAAACCCAAATCCAAATGATGATACTTGTAAGATAATGGTAGGGGATGTGACAAGCAAAAGTAGGTTAACAGACTGAACGACACTTATTTTGCATCAGTTATACAACAGTCTTGTGAATTGTCCTTAATTGGTTTTGGTTATGTCAGGCCTTTATTTAATTCTCCATCACTTTTAAGAGCCCTGAGGAAACACACTTCACAGAGAGAATATTCTGACTGACTTTGAAAATGTGGTATTGTTGAGCAGAAAGACTCACTGAGCAGACTGCTAGTTTCTTTCAGCAGCAGGAGAGATGCAGGAGGTGATTAGCTTTGTTCTCATTTACAAAGCACCAGTGGGAATTTCTAAAGGGTTTCACAGGCCCTGGGGATAAGGCCAAGAACAAAACAGGGCAGTGAAAAGCAAATAGAGCACTTCATCAATAAACTACTTAGAGATGCCACATCAATAGCAAATTAGGAAGAAAGGAAGGCATTCTAATACTTTCACATAGCAATGGAGGTTTATATATTGTTTTTATTCCTACTTGACTTTTTAAAACAACTGCACCTCTATCAAAGCAAGCTCAGCAGAGGGAACAGAGGTAGTACCAACTCACCACAAGGCAATTTGATAAGATTTGAAAGGGAGACATGCACTGCTTTGTGCTAGTTCTACAGTGCTGACCTCTCCCAAGGGTTACTACCTCCAGGAACTCCATCCCTGGAAGGGCTGGGAAGAGAGCACGCCAGTGGGAAAAGGCTACCAGGAACTGCCTGACTGCTCAGCAGTGACGCTGAAGGACTGCTGCCACAGCACCCCCTGCCAGCATGTCCCCACAGAGGACACCATCTGCTCACCGGACACAGGTGTGGATGGAAAGCTAAACAGAAGAGGCAGACAGACAGTTTGCCATTCATACCTCAGTTTTTATTAATAAATGGTGCGTCTAAAATGTTCATTGCCCCTAAACAGAGGGGAGGAAATAATATGAACATATTTTAAATAATATTATAGCTGGTACAAAATCAACACAGGCCTATGGATTTTTCAATTGTAATGATTTTTAATTGTCACATCAAAGCATTTTGTTTGGATTTTAACGCTGGAATAAACCACTAGCAATTGGCTTATTTTTTGAACAAGGATCTCACTTTTAACCATAAAACAGAGTTTTCATCTTAGGAAAGCCTCCAGGAACTCAACTTCCTAGGCTGAAATCTTCCTTCCCCCAAAACTCATTTGCCAATTCAGTAACTTTTTGCTCAGAAGATCAAATGAAAAATACAAAAATAAATCCTGCTTCAACTAAACTGCATTTTCAAGTTTAAACCTGCTTCAAAGCCATCCAATATCAACCTTGCTCAACAGCAGCTGATTGAGACTAAAGCAAAGAGCAACAGAGGCAGTTTCACAGCTGGATCATGCAGTCTCAGGTGGGGATGCTTCAGCATCCTGCGTGACTTCTGACAACAGGAACAAAATGGGAAAAAACAGAGAGAAACACATCAGCTAATTTTCTCCTTGGAGCATGAAGTGGGATGATGTTTTGGTAACCATTCTACAGCCACACAGTATACAAATGTTTAGAAGACACAGGGTTTATCCTATTTTGAGGTAGTATTTAAACAGGAAGGTCCATCTGTACGGATGCTCCTGACATCAGATGCTCTTTGCCACCACGCAGGTCTTTCTGGAAACCCACCAGCTTCCTAAAACATACCCAGTGGCTCATTCTTTTTGCCTCATGAGATTCTTGCCAACACAGCTAAACATTTGAAAGACATCTGCATCCTTGATATGGGAGGCTTAAGATGCAGTCCCTCAGTCTCCGTAAGCAAAGCCAAGAGCTTTTCTCCTGCTCTTCGATTGCTTCAAGGAACTGGGCATACCATGGCTCTTCCAGCAGAACACTTGATACCGAACTGTGCCTGCAAAGCCCTCGGGACACAGATCGCCATGGATGCATTGGAGCTTTCCGTCGGGTAGCTTCGCAGAGAATGTGATTGTGACCTGCCACCTTCCACAGCCTCTGCTCCACCCGCTCGAGGGACAGACTCAGTGAGGATCCTCGAGCAGATAGGGGTAATTACAAATGTGAGCAGCACAACTGTTTTAACGGTGGGTATATAACCTAGCTGGAAAGCCTAACGCAGGTGAGCCGAATGCATTCCAGAGGGATGCTTGAGAGAGACCACTTCTTTGCCCTCAGGAACGACCACCGCGCTCCGGGGATGGAACCCGGGAGCTGCCACCTTCCCTCAGGTCTCAAGAGGACACAAAGGGAGACCGCGGCCCACTCCGCACCCTCACGATCCAAGCCCCGCGCCCACCC
>NW_005054302.1:9619062-9637360 GCF_000277835.1 Geospiza fortis
CTGCTGTTTGCTCCGTCCGTGGGCAGGAGGCTCCTCCGCTTCCCCGCGGTCGGGTCTCTCCTGCCGGGGTGTACCTGCGCTGGGGGTGGCCGTGGGTGACGGAGCAGGAAGGCAGGCGTGGACTCCGCTCGGCTGCGGCACAGCCGCTCTCTCTTTCGGGCCTTTAAGCAGAGCAGGAGATGCTACCTCCACCAGGCTCTTGGTGAATCCCTGCATAGGCAGAGCGGTGCCCCTGCCCTTGGTACCTGCGGTGGAGGGGTTTGGGAGATGGGCAGCAGAGGTGAGCGGTGCTGGCAGGGCAGGTGTGGCACCCGCTTGGGAGCTGCCTTTGAGCACGCTGCCATGGCCACACCAGGCCTTGTCCTCTTCAGGAGCAAATTTCCTGTGGTGTCTTGAGCCTCTGTAGTTTTGCCATCATGTTTTTTTCTGAGAGCCTGACTTTGCAGTCTGAATGGCTTGTAATGCCATGTGGGTAATATTCAAGGTCCTTAAGCCACAGAAGCCAAAAGGAGACTTTTGTGTTCTTCCCACTGTCCATGAGCTACCAGTGAAATTTGAATTTAGTGACTGAAAGCACATCCTGCTTGGGCCTTGTGCTTGATGGAGAAGGTTGCACTAGGGTAGCACGGGCAGGCACTGAGAGACTGATAGGGCTGGTGGTGTGGGAAGCCCTGGTGTTGTGGTAGGGCCCAGGAGCAGGATATCCTGATGGCTGCTGAAGGTTGTTCTGTCCCCTTCTGGCTGCCCTTGCCATGCCCAATTTGTAGGATCACTGGATAACTCTGGGTGAAGAGATCACAGCATCCCTGAGTCCAGCTTCCCACTCATACCAGAGACAGCTTTAAGATCAGATCTTTTACCCAGTTTGATCTGGAAAACCTACAAAGATGAAGTGCACCCAGACTCTCTGGACAGCCCATTGGCATCTCCTGTGTATCTTCCACTGGCACTGGTGGCACTGGGGCTGCCTTTTTGGTCCCCCTAAAGCAGTCTCTCCCCAGTCTTTCCACACAGGCAGGGTGCTCCAGCCCTGCTATCCCAGTGGTGCTTCCCTTTACTCCCTCTAGCTCCCTCGTGACTTTCCTGCACTGTGAGGCTAATACCTGGATGAAGTATTCCAGAAATGCTCTACTGAAAGCTGAGCAGAGGGGGATCCTTCCCTGGATCTCCTGGCTCTGCCTCTGTTCTTAGGGCCCAAGATGCTGGTGGCCACTTTGTTGCCAGCGTCTCAAAACTCTCATGCTTGGCTATTACCCAGCTGCTCCTCAGACAGGCAACGCACAGTTTGCGCTCGGGTTTCTTCATTCTTGAGTCCTTCATGACTCCTGACCCTCATTTCACCCTTCCTCATGAAATTCTTCTGTTCCCTGCTCTCTGTACTGGTTTCCTTGTGCAGTTCTACCAGTGCCCTGCCAGAATTTGCAAGCTTCTTTCCCCCTTACCTAACTGACCCAATATATTCTTCTTTTTATCTCTGCATCAGCTCAGGCAACTTGGACCCATCTGGAGGTCATTCACTGTAAGAGGCCTATGGACACTAAAGAGAGCTTAACTCAGAAGAGCCAGTGGCTACAAGGAAGCTCCTGTTGAGCCTCTCGGCAGCGTGCCCTGCACAAATGGAACCGTGGGGAAATTGAGATGATAAATCTGTTGCTGTTGAACATGCACAAGGCTGTGTCCTCCCAGCCCCGACTCTGACAGATTCCTTGGGATGTAAAAAAGGCTTATTCAAAAGCTTTCAGAATCTCAAGTCTCTGCTTGAGCATTTAAAGCCCGTAGAAGAAAGCTAGCCAGTTGGGAGGGTTTAATGTACTCCAAACAAAAGATAGGTATTTGAAATAGATTGATGCTTTTTATCTGTAATTATTAATAAAAATACCCTCATCTTGAGTTGGTGCACGCTGTGAAACTTTTTAGTTGAAATGGTTCAAGGTGAGGGCAAAATTACAATAAAATAAACCTAGGGTCTTGTAATGAGAGACGGCTGGTGACCTTTAGAATGTTTATTATCAGCTTCCCTTGCAGTGATGCATATGCACAAATAAATATTTGTCTATGAATTGGACAGTAGATTGATTATCATCAGAGTTTTTTTTTTCATTAAAGCTGTATTGCTATTTGATTTTATACATAAGAATAATTCTGACGCTAATTGGACTATTTGTATGCATTGAAATATTTTAATCTCTGTGACTGTGATCTAACAGCTAGATCAGCTTCAAATTGTAACCTACGACACATTTTCACCAAATTATTTTGTTTAAAAAGAAGAAGTTAGCTTTGGGGATGATGTGAGGAGCACAATGAATCATGAGGATGCTGTCATCAGTTTTGATAATTCATTTTATTTAAAAGGAACAAAAATCAAAAACTGACTCAGAGGTCACTCATCTCAGAATCACCATTACCTAGCCATATGAAGCTGTACTGAGTTGTAGTTACTGAATTGTTTTATGCAAGATTTAGAAGACTTGGAAAGGTGCTGATATGAAATACATACATCAGTGCATTCTTTAGATTCTCTGAGCTCCTGGTTGGAAGTGTTATTATTTCTGGAGGTATTTAAGATCTAGCACCTCAAGGAGACATGCTTGATAGAGTTTACTTATACATAGGGCTGCTCACATTTGAATAAGTGTCCTGAAGAACATTGTAGGTTTGTCTTTTAATAAAGCACGTGAGATATGGCAATAAGGGCATTTGACAGTGAAAGTTGCTTTGATATTTTAGTAGACCCTAGAAATGTGTGGTACTTGTGATCCTTGAGGAAGATGTAGGAATAATTGAACAAATGTTACCTACTTTCTGTCCCAACTAGAATAACGTTTGAAAAACTCCTAATGAGACATACAGTGTAGTTGTTTGTACAGGGTAAAAAATTGCCAGCTCTCTGTGAAAATACCGAGTTAGTTTCAGATGAGCAGGTCACAGCTAATTAACTCAGCTGCCCTCATGGTTGTGCTGAAACAGCTGTTCTGCTTTTCAAGTCTCAGCCGTCTCACCCAGAGCTGGCTTTGTGTGGCACAACGCCGTGTTCTGCAGCTCTCTGTGGTTTCCAGAGGCCAGTACTTAGGGTGGACATTCCCCTTCCATCCTGTTTTCATGGAAGACACATGACTATGAGCCAGCCACTCATAAAGAGCTGTGGTGGTATTTGACCAGCAGCTTGCGAGGAGTGCTTGTGTGTCTGCAGTGTCTGTCCAGGAACAACCCGTGAGACAGAAGAAGGAGTGAGGTAAAACACTGATTCAAATGTTTGATGAGCTACAGTATGGTTATGTCCAGAAGAGTGAGCTTTTCTCGATGTTATGGACTGCTTTTATATCTCTAGAATAGCCTGAGGATCCTAGGTGAGTGAGTGATAAACGCAGTTCAGCTGTGCTGGTTATTCAGCTTTCTTCCAAGACCATTCTTAAAATGAATTTGTGAATTTGTGGGTGGGTTTGTTGTATTGTTGTTTTTTCAGATTTGAGGTTGCATATGGACTGCCTGACCTCTGGAATTCAAAGGGGCAGCCAACAAAATTCTACCATGATCTTTTCCTTTTGTGAAAGGAAAGCCAGATACAGTTGTGTATGACTTTAGCAGAACACATGACTTTAGGGAAAAAAGTGGTAGCAAAGTTCTTATATTTACTTTCCATGAGAAGTGATTAGGCATTTTGTTCATGCAGCCCATATGCTTATGTTCTGTAGTTTCTGAATGAGCATACATCTCTCTGTATTCCTCAGAAAAAGCATATCACAGTTCAGTCTGAACATTGGTCCAGTAAGATACCTAAGAGGCTTTCTGTTAGGTCTGCTGAAGATAAATTTGTATTGCCTGTGCAGAACGGTGGAGGTGATTGTACTGCAAAAAAACTACTATAGGAGATGTCAGTGATATTTGAAAATCAGTATAAAATTAGAGAAAGATAAGGCAGCAGATGTTTCCCAGCAGCATGACTGTAGCAATGCTTGATGTCACGGCTTTCTTGGTTGCTTGTTATCACCTTTGTTCTGGTGTTTATCATCCACAGAGGTCTGCAGACACAGTGGATCCAATGCACTGCATGTTTACTGAAGCATATGAGAGCAATCATGCTCCTTGTCTTTATGTTTGCAGGGATAAGTCTGAAAACATAAACTCAGTGTAAATCAGTGCAGCGAGGTCTGTTGAACCAGTAACTCCATGAGGTATGAACTCCCCCCTTGTCTCAAATAAGGCTCTGTCAATACCTGGTCTGATTTAAGGCTATGTTGAAGGAATTCTTTCCCCATGGGTGAGAATGATGCTGAAGGGAGTTGGGTCTGTGAGCTGTTGGCTGAGGAGGGCTTTAGCTGCAGCACCACATTGCTACCAGATGCATGAGCTTTGCTGATTGAGTTGTTTTGTGATGAGTCATTGAACTTAGAGCTTGAAAGGGAAGATTTTTGCCAGTTCTGGTGTTTGGTGAAATGCGAGTAGCTGTCTTTTTCCTCATGGGCTTTGAGAGCATTTCTGGCATTTGATTTCTTGTAAGTGCAAAGCAAGGTTGTTACATTAAAGACAAGTACATTGCTGGCTGAGTGTTGATAATGAACTGGTTTTGCATCTCAGGAACTTGACACTAAGCCTACAACCAATTAGCAACTCCAGATGGGCTCATTATCATTGATTTTAATAAATGAGTGATAATTTCTAACACTTACTTGCAACTGAAGTCCATTCTGAGACAGGGGTGTTTTTTCTGGTGTACTGTGTATTGTGAAGATAAATAGCAGTTCTGCCTGCATATAGATCTGTAAAATGAGGAGAATCTTTTTAATAGTCTCAGGGTTTGGGGCATAAAATAATGAAAATAACATTTAGTGAAAAGGACTTTAGAGCTTTTAATTTATAGCAGTGAAGAGAAACCATTGCCTCTAAAGAATTCACAAATTATTTTTACTGGCAGTCTTTGCCATGCACATTTCTGCTTCTGCATTCAGCAGAAACCATTTCTACTGGTCCCAGAGTGGAAGACCTACAGCTTAAAAGTTTTCCTCTGTCTGGCACATGCACATCTCTTGATCCCAGTTCTGACTGTTCAAGAAAATGCTTTTTATTGATGACAAAAATATTTGGGTTTAAGCATATTTTCCATTTGAGAATATAAAATACAAATGCCACTCACCTGTTCATTGTGTTGTAATTAAGGTTACACTGGTGTTTAAAAGCCTCACAGGAACTCGCAGTATTGTAGTTCTAGCTGCTGTACAGATGGTGATGCTTTCTGTGTTGAGGAGATGGGGACCAGCTATTTAATTGTGCCTTAGCCAGGACTACTCTATTTTTAATAATGCCTGTTGGATAATTTTACTAAGCTCTTGGAAGTGCAGTTGAGTACTGAGACTCCTTGCTAAGAGATTGGGCACAGTGTGAGAAAGTCTAAGGATGAAATGGAGAACTGCAGTGGAGACATGAGGCAGGATCTGACAACTGGCAAGGAGTGAAGCTGGGCTCAGAACACGACTCTCCTGGGTCCCATCAAGCACTGCCTTTTTTGAAGAGAGATGGTAATGCTGTGTTGACTAGCAGTCTCTTTGCTAGACAGCGCTGAGTTGTACACGTAGATCCTTAACTACAGGCTATTTACAGCAGGGCTGCAACCACAGAACCTGAATTTGAAGGTTGTGTATGACCTGACAGTGTCAAATTACACAATTCCTCGTCTGTTGCATGATTGTGCTCCTGATAGGTTAACACCTGTCTCGAACATATTTTGTTACCTATTTCTGATGTTTCATTTTCTCCCTTCCTTTGCTAATTCTTTTACACCTCATGTGTACAGGCAAGAACTGCATTTGGAAAGGTCATAAAACCTCTTTAATGACTCAGCAGATCAATTGTCCACATCTTATTCATTAATCTTTTCCTGATGAGCTGCTTTGCTGTTACTGGTTTTTCGGTTCTGAGGGTATCAACAGTGTAAAACAAGACCTGATCCATACACCAAAGGGCTTTTGTTGACTCAGGAGCTGGACTTGGTCCTTGTGGGTCCCTTCCAGTTCAGGATATTCTGTGTTACCAGAAAGCTTAATCAAGGAAAACAAACAACAGGCCTTCATAAAAAATGAAGGAAACAGTCCAGAGGTCACCTTGATATATGACTGTTATGTATAAGTGTAATTGTAATACAGCACATGAAAAAGTCTTTTTAATTGTCCATGGGAAGCCCATTCCACTATGAGGGAAGAGTGTGACAGGAAGGGAATTAAGTGTTTGGTTTCTGGAGATGTCTGGGATAACCCAGGGAAGTGAGAAAATAGGAGACACTGTCACAGTAATTACCCCATCTTCATTTTTAACTGAAAGAACATCTTGCTTTTTTATTGCCCCAGTACTGGGAGGTAATTGAAGAAAAAAATCAGTGAAAGACAACAACAAAAAAATCAGTGGAACTTTTCAAGTATTTGGTTTTCCCTATCCTACCATCTGTAGTTACTTTTGCCAGAGAATGTTCTCACTCAGTAATTTTCCAGTGATTTCAAGGTAGCTCTTTTTTTTTGTTTCTCTCTTGCTTCTCTGCTACATGAATTCTTTGCCATTGCTTTCTAAACCCTGATAGATTTGATGAAGAGAAAGTGTTAGCAGTTTCTGAGTCCATAACCCCTTCAAGGTGATTTTCTAGTAATTTTGTTAGCTCCTCACAAATGCTCCCACTTTACAAATCTGGCTTCTGCAGTCTTCTGGCCATGGCTCCAGAACCATTAATGCTAGGTCACCCAATGATTCAAATCTGGTCTGGATCAGGTGTGGGTCCGTGATCATATTTCTGCTGAAGTATTTGGAAAAACAGCACTATATGGGGTTTTTTTCTTTGTTCTGGGAAGACTGGCAACACCTGTTTAGAATAAAACAACATTTTTATCTGGAGTTATTTACTGTGATGTGAAGACTGCATGTCCAGACAAAGTGTTACACTCAAAATCTTGTTCACAGCCAAAAAGGCAATGTGTTTTTATATAGCAAAGAATTTATTCTTAACGTAGCTGAATTTTTGGAAGTCTAATAATGATTAATCCAGATGCAATTATTACAGAAAAATAAAGAATAATAATGCAGTTAAAACTGTTGTACCTTTAGTTCTTGGTTTCTATCCTTCTTCCTGGTGTTAGGTTCATCTGTCTTCTGCTCCTCTGGGTTCCAAGGTTGCTGATTTTATTCTGGTAGTAGTGGGTGTTAGAGCAAATTGTCAGCATCTGGAATGCTTTCTTGGGAAATG
Organism: Geospiza fortis; assembly: GCF_000277835.1. Lineage (NCBI taxonomy): Eukaryota > Metazoa > Chordata > Aves > Passeriformes > Thraupidae > Geospiza > Geospiza fortis. Next base: position 9,626,288 of record NW_005054302.1, read on the forward strand.
TATGAGGTTCATCATGTTGCTTTCTCTCCTTTCTCTCCTTTCTTTTCTCTCTTTCTCTCTCTCTTTCTCTCTCTTTCTCGCTTTCCTGTAGGACCCACCTGGGGTCATTTTAGTACGTTTGGTAAAAAAATTTTACACCTGTCTCTTTTCTTCATTGGTCTGCAGTTCCACATTGCATCTGAGTTTTTGCTATGCATAGTTGCTTTTTTGTTATTAGATACAATTCCTTTGTTCTCTTTGTTATCTCTGAGTCCAGTTTTGTCCAGCTCCGGGTCTGCATTTCTTTGGTTGACCATTGGTGATTTGTTTATGGCTATGGTGCCAAGCCTGTGCCCCGTTTCTCATCCTGTGCCTCTACTCTTCCATGACACACCTTGTGTCTCCACTTCTCAAGTCCTCTGCTGTGATACCAGACTCTTGTATTTCTCTCTACAAAGTTACATTAGTGGTAAATATTCTGTATAGAATAGCTGCTTTTTATTGTTGTCTGTGCAAAACTGTTGTTGTACCACACACAAACAAAAATAAAACAGAGGGGTTATACATGCCTGACCAGTAACAGGAATTGTAGTCGCGCCTAAACCAGTTAAACCAAAGCTACAAGAAGGCCAAGAAAAGGCAAAGCAAAAGTGACATGTCCCAAGGCCTTGAAAATTCACTACAAAGCTTATGGCCTTTGAAGAACAATGCAAGTACTGAATGGCAGAGCAAAAGGTTAACCCAGCTATTTTTTTCTGTACAAAATCTAACTGCTGGAGTGAATATACCTGTGATCATTGCTTGGTGTTTTGTGATCAAAGTGTTTGTTGTGTTTCTACCCCGGTACAAAATGAACTGATACATGAATTACCGAGCTGAACCACAGCCTCATTCGTACCTTCTGCCTTTAGTGAAAATAAAGCATTTGTGCTGTTCTTATTGCTGTTTTAATAAATCCTGTTGTTGATTTCAGTTGATATCACTGCTCTGTGGTCTACTCAAAGAGAAAGAATCCACACATTGGTAGTAGGATTGCCTTCATGAACAGATTCAGCTAAATCTGTTCAGGAAAAGGCTGGAGGCTGGGAATGAGTTTGGTGCAGTTGTGAGATTGAAGGGCCTGTCTGCCTGCTGTGGAGAGCAGATCCTGAAGGTAAGGGCAGGTCACTGGGACCTGTAGTACCAGAGATGAACTGCTGAAGGATGACTGTCAAAATCAGTTGATTTAACCAGCAGATAGATACCTTTAACAAATCAAAATTAATCAGCATCTCACTTGTAAGTAGAACTTCTCTGAAAAGAAATTAAAAATGTGGAATCTTCTGTTCATATTTTACCCAAGTTGACTTTTGGAGTAGACTGTTCTTGGAAATTCAGGCTGTGTCTTCCAGTCTTAGAATTGGTATCTCACTCCCACACAGCAAATGAACCCCCACACCTTATGAGGGAGTGCTTCCCAAGTCTTTTTCCTCAAAGGTGAAGCAGCATGCTAACAGAGTAGTCATTAAACACTGGGCTGTGAGAAGGAGGATGTGGGGGGACTGTTGTGGATGTGTTCAGGGTTTGTGCGAGCAGAGCAGTGTTGGGTTTTCAGTATTCCACCTGTTTGGGTACAGCATGTGCTGATCACTGTCTCCAGCACCACAGAAAGACAGAGTTGACCTTTTTTGTTAAGACATACTCTGATTCTAGATTACACATTCAGATTCCACTTTCTGCTTCCACCTTTCATAGAGAAAAAATATAGGCATCCTGTATGAGATTTTTCTCATCTAATTGGATCAATGCAGGGTTCTGGTAGTCTCTGAGTTGGTGGTTTTTCTTTTTTTTTTTTTTTCTCTTTTTTTTTTTTATTTTTGAAGACAATGAGAAAGAATCAATTTTGTAGACAGTGAGTCATCTCAGTTTCTCCACAGTGACTCTAAGTAGAGCCTACAGTGAGTAATTCAGATGTGACCACCTACACAGAACTCCCTCCCCATCATTGTGGTAAGGGCAAAGAGAGCACTGAATTTGGGTTGTTCTCAACTCCAAAAAAGGAAGGAGCTATTTCTTAACTTCCAGCATCCCTCTTTTTTACATGTTAACTAAATATATTTGTAACTGAGAAGAGAGCAGAGATTTGTAGTCGGGTTTCCTGAGCCCCATTTCTCCATGTATGTGTATGTATTTGTCTAGTTTGTCCACTGATAATTTTTCTAACATTTAGATAGTTTTAGCCATGTGTTACAGAGGTGTGAAAATAGTATCTTGTGACAAGTTTTGCATTTAAGCAAAAATGGATATAGGAAGGGAGGGCACAGCAGTTTTTCCTTTACAGAAAAAGTTTGTTTGATTTGCAACACAAGGGAATAGCTAGATGAGAAGGATATCATGAATATGTGCAGATTGTCTTGGACAAGGCTTCTCTCAAGTTGGAGAAATATATTCTGTTAATTTTGCATTTCCTTCTTCCCATTTGCTTTCTCTGGTGTCTGCAAAAGGCTGTGTTCATTTAAACACACAGCAAATACATGCTACTCTGCCACAAGACCATGATCTTCAGGAAACCAGGGTAGGATCTGGTTCAGATTGCTCTATCTCCATGGGAAGTAGGTATCTAAAACCTCTCTACCCTCAGCAGAATCTATAAACTCCACAAATAATTCAGTAGAGCAAAGATAAGGATCCACTCCAGGAAGGCTGACTAGCTGTTTAAACTCCACTGCCTGGGTTCCCCTTGGCTTAGTAGAAGCAAACACACCCATGTTATCCACAAGCCAGAGGCAAACTATTCTGACCTCATTGATCCTACTCCTTTTTGAGTTCCTTGTTTTTTCACATACACTGATTTCTGCTTGAGGAAGCAGAAGTGGCAGGAGGAAGTGGCTCTGGGTGATCTTAGTTTAGCCCTCATTTCAGATGAATGAGAACTGATGAACAGAAAATTCTCAGATGAGCTTGCATAGTTTGTATTCCTCATTTCACTGCCAGGCAGAAGAATTCGAAAGAGCTTTGTTTTCAACATGTACCCTAGAAGTTCTTCCTCATGTTGAGATGGAACTTTTTGTATTTTAGTTTATAGCCCTTGCTCCTCATCTTGTTGCTCGGCACTACCAAAGTGAGTCTGGCGCCATCCCCTTGGCAGCCACCTTGGAGATACTGCTGAGATCCCTTCTCAGTCTTCACTCCTCACACAAGTGCTCTGTGTTTCTGGAAACATCTTGTGTTGGCCTAGGTGGAATTTCAGGAAACAAAGCTGCTAAATTACTGAATACTTGTCTGACTTGAGCCTTGAGATTTTGTTAGGGACTAATTTCATGCAGGGGCTGAACTGTCAACAGAATAAAATGTTCCCACTCTTTTTTTCTGAGCTGAATGTGGCAGAGCACATGGCTGTGTAGTGTCTGTGAAAGCTTAGCAGGGTGTTAGAGTTTTGCTAGGTGATACAAGACTCTTCACATTGGCTATATTTATACATCCTTTCTTCCTTCTTTTGATTTTTCCCAGGATGGAACAAGTAATGTCATTGATTAGTAAATCACAGGCATTTTTAATTCCTGTGGGTGTTCGGTTTATTGGGGTGAGGGGTTGTGTGGTATGTGTCTTAAAGAAAATCAAAACTTTAACAATGTGTTGCGTTCTAAGGTGTTTCTTAAATAGGGACATAGGAAGGAAGCTAAAGAAAAAACTGAGACAGCACATGAACTGTGAGAAGTACACATATATTTGGTTAATCTAAACACAACTAGTTCTTAGTACATAGCTAGAAATTGAGGTGCTGCCAGAACACAAATTGTAAAAGAGAAGTTACATCTGTCTTTTTATTGAGTTCTTGTTTCTGTCCTAAGGTAAGTACTCATTAATATAATTCTTGTTTCTCTTTCTTTCCTTTAACAAGTTAATAGATTTTTCCTAAAAAATAAAAATTAACAAGAAAATGAAAGATTTGTTGTTTTGTGTTTCCATTTCTTTTCTTTCTCCTTGCTCTCCAGTTCTGGACTAATTTTTGCAACTTGGCGTGGGAATGTCTGAATTTGCATCAAAATCCTGATAGTTTTTTACTTGTATGTCTTTCTCTGGCTTGATAAGTTTTTAAAGCAAGGATGTCAATGTTTATAAGGTAGATATAAATACTGATTAACTGCAAGGGTGATTTTGAATTGTATGTAGGATTTCCATCAAAGTGTATGTAGGATTTCCATCATGGCTTTTGTCTTTATTCAAAGTACTTGTGGAGACAGTTAGATGTTGCCAGTTCTCTTTCTCCTGTGGGATGCAGAGGGAAATCCAAGTTTGCTCTGATATAGGAGAGAGCAGCACCACCCAGGTGTCTTAGTTCTCCGCCACAGGACGTCCTGAGCTCTGGAATCAGCATTTTCCACAGGCAGGGCTAGCGGACAATGGGTGTTCTTGTACCACCAGGAGACACCTGAAGTTGGGTTAGTGAGTTCCCGTTTTGCCAGAGCAGCCATGCAGCGTGGAGATTCCCTTGGCTGAGGCAGCTGCCTGGGCTGTCTCAGGGAGAAAGCTGCAGGTCAGGACATGTGCTGGTTTGTCACAGCCCAGCAGATCTCTTGCCAGACGTCTTGTCAATCAGCCATCTCCCTGATGGCATTCTGTCTGTCCCTGTGCAACACTGCTTCAGCCATCTGAAGCCTGAGGTGCTGGAATGTCTCCACCTCAGCCATATTTTTTTGACCTAGAAATAGTTTTCTCAGCACAGGCAAGATTTTCTTTTCTAGTTTAGTCCTGCCCTCTGTAGCATCTGATATTTGAAAACAAAGGCTCTAGCTTCTTCTGAACAATACCAGAGATGCCAAAAAGGAGCATAGCAATAACCCAGTGTGCAGGAAGCCACAGAGAAGAGCAGGTGAGAGTGCTGTTCTCGTAGACTACCTTGTTTATGTTGGCAGTAAACAGGGTTGTGTTTTGAATCTCTCTTCATCTTATAGGATTGATTTATCTTCAGTGCTAAGGGCCTGTGCTGGTGGTTGGAAACCCCTAAGCTTTGGAGCACAGACCCAGATGTGTGCAGCATCTCTAGGAGGTCTGTCAGACCTTCCTCCCAAGGCCCAGGGCAGAGGCAGATGGACAGGGCTGCCTTTCCATTGTGTGTCACCTGGGGAACGTGGGATGCCTGCCTTGCCTGCCACTCCCTGCCCAAACGCCTAATGCTGCAAGCAAAAGGGCTTGTGCTGGGCTGGATATTGCAATCCAAACATTTCCATTAGGAAATGGAATCAGACCAAAATACTGGATTATCAGCCTGCTTTCAGAAGGTAGGAACTAACTTTGCACTCCCTGGATATGGGCTGAAATTAAATTGGTAGAGCAGAGTCAAAATGTCAGTTCCCTGCGGAAGTCTAACAATTTCTTGTATTTTTTTTTTCTTCTTTTCTCTTGTAGCTGAGGATCATCCCATACCAGCTGGGAGCTTGTTAGAAACTGAACTTCCCTTTTGTTCCTCTCATGAATACAGATCATTTTGTAGTTATCTTTTTTGTGCTGCTCAGAGAATATTGATCCAGGGGTCTCATAGGTCTTGTCTTTCCTGGTTTTTACCTTCTGGATTGTTGACTCATGAGAGCATGATACTGTGGGCTCCTTGCTGTTATTAATTACATGATGCATATTGGTTTGTCTTTGGGTGTTGGTCTTTATTCTTGGAATCTTGCAAATATTTTAAACAATCAGCCTATTGTTTAGCAAGTGCTCTACACACACTGTAGGCCTTTTGTGAATTTCAGTTTTAAAAAAAATAAAAGAATGACTAATGGAGCATGAACTGTGCTTGTGACACTGTAGTCCATTGTGTAACTATTGAGAGCAAAATTTGCATTCCTAGAAAAGCTTGTTCACAGTCAAAATATAGGGCATTTTCTTTATGGCTCATGGGAAAAGATGGGCTGTGTATTCAGCTCAGGATGCTACTTGGAAGGATCAACTTTTAAAAAATGTAATTTTCCTCCCTTGGAACATTGAAGTCAGACTGAGACCCGGCTTTGCTTGGCAACAGAAGTGACTTTTTCATTCAGGCAAGTGACATGGGGGGCTATTTTAGGTCTGTCACATACATGCACCATGATTTGTTTGCTAAAATGGCTTCTCTTTTAGATGATGGTCAACTTTGACATTGATGGCCCTTTTAAATAGCGAGAGTGCAATATTATATAATATAAATGTATGCCTTCTCTGAGTGCCAGAGGCAGCCTGGCAGTCTGTGCTTTTCTTGCCTTCAAAAGCATATTTGTTTATGGCTTTTAGTTCTTCCCCTCTGAGGTTGTCACAGGTCATGCAGAGGTTGAACTTGGATCTTTAAATGTTTAGAAAAATTGTGAGTTCCACTCAACTCACCTGAAATTAATAGCTGTCTGTCCTGCATGTGCCTAAAAAGATGGTACTGGGTGCTCAGAGGGGTAAGACTGCATCTGACATATGGTATAGGTAGTTTCCTGTGGCATTTCTTGTCTAGGTAGAATAAGTCTGTTTTGACTTTTTATTTCACTGTGAAGAATTAAGATCCAGTTGCTGCTTGCTGGAGATACCACTCCTTTGTCGGTCAGTGAAATCTCTTTGGGAAAGGCATTGCCTTTTATAATGGGCACACGTGGTGCCAATCACTGTGGGATTCCTGTTCTGGGAGGGATGGTGTTAAAATGCTAAAACTTAGTTTACAGCAGCAGAGCCTGTTCATGGCAGAGTGGAAGCCAGCAGAGAGTGCCCAGCTCCTGCTGCAAGGCCCTGGTTCGGGCTAGATGCCAACAGAGCTTTCAAGTGCTTGCCTGGAGAGGGGTGTATGAGGGACTTTTGAGGACCCTTAGGAGTATGTGTGTATACACGGGTAAGGACTATGGGGACCACTTAGCCTTAGCACAGATCCACAGAGAGCTGCAGCAAATGGGAGAGTCTGATGTGGGCAACAGCTGGGTGTCCCAGCCAGTTCAGCCAGTGCTGGCTGGGACAGAGTCATATTCATGGGGAACAAGTGCTGGTTTGTCTCCCTCTGCTCTGATGTGACCCAGGAGGTTTTTCAGTATTAGCTTTTTCTTCTCTTGAAGAAACAGGAGTGTTGAAAGTATTGGGGAGGGAGTGTTGTCAGTCTGAGTTTGGGAAGTGAGCGAGGAGTGCACAATACCTCTGGAGCATTACACTTGTAAGAGAACTGCCCAAATGCTACAAGTGCTTCTATTCACAGCCCTGCTGTAAATTTAAATCAATTGGACCCAGCTCTCTTGGCATCTGAAGCTTCGAATTAAATTGTATTTGCCACTCGTCATCATTAATTTGCAGTTTTCACCTTGATTAATTTTTAGGAATGTACATAATGAGAAACTTCTAAAAAAAACAGGAAGAGAGGAAATGGAAATTTGCCCTCTACAGTGTTTTTCTCATTTATGACCTCTGTGTCTGAAACTGTATTGCTCAGTGGTGCATTTTGTCACCTGTTTTCTGTGTCAGTTCAGTGACTATTGAAACAAAATATTCTGTTTGATACAGGAGAAATGGTGTGAGCAGCTCATGCCAATTAGTGTCTGAGTAATTGGCACATCTTTGTGAGCAATGAAGCAGCTGCTTGTTTTACTGACAGAGATAGAATATTCATAAAGAAAGTGCTGAAAATGTGGCTTTTTCACTGATATTGGTTGTGTTATTTATAGGAGTGAGCCAGGTTAGTTTTTAAGACATTGGTACAAAAAATAGGTGTCCTCAAGCCCTGTGCATCATGTACTGCAACTCAAAGTGGGCATATTTTCCAGAGATGTGTTTCCCTTCTGTTCCATGATTTTTTTTTTTTTTTGTAGAGTTCTGGGTGTTAAATTCATATGCATATTCCCTCTCCTGGATTTAGGAAGGGAACTTCAGGAATCAGAACTTAATCTTATCTTCTTCCTTTCTATGTTCTCTAGTTTTGGGGTTTGTTTTTTTTTTTTTTTTTCAGACAGTGTCTTACTTTGAAGCAATACCAAAGTCTCTTTTTAACTTTTCAGTCTGAACAAGTGTCATAGAACCATAGATTGGTTTGGGTTGAAAGGGACCTTAAAGATCCCCCCTGCCATGGTCAGACATCTTCCCCTAGACCAGGTTGCTCAGAGCCCCGTCCAACCTGGCCTTGCACATTTCCAGGAATGGGACATCCACAATTTCTCTGGGCAACCTATGCCAGTGTCTCACCACCTTCATCATATCCAGTCCCTTTCTGCACAGGATTTACTTGTCTTTGGGAAGTTGTATAGAATTTATGTTCTTGCTGATCAGAAGTATAATATACTATACTATATGTATACATCATGTTTTTGCTGAACAGAATGAGGCACACTTCTAAGAGTTTGCTCAGAAATGACCATTCTCAGTAATTAAAGCTGAGATGGTTTAGCCAGATCACACCTCATATTCATTTTGTGACTTCTGTCTAAGATTTTTCCAGAAGTTGTTGTTTGGTTTTAAGTGACACATGAAATTGGTTGTTGTGACTTTTCTTCTTGAGTCACACAATATAAGGGAAGAGGTTGTATGGAGTGGACATCCTTAGACTGATGTTCACAGAAAGTTTTTCACAGAGATCACAGTAGGAGTTTTCCTTTCCTCTGGAGTATGAAGACAGCAAAGTAAAATGTCCTGGCTTTGGAGTATGAAGAATGTTGTATTAAGTTCACAACAACTGGGGTAAGGATATACATAGAAGAGCTCAGTCCTTCAGAAATGGTGCATTGGTCTGCATCAAGTTAAAGCTTTGGGGCTTCATGGTTTGATTCTGGCAGTTTCTTTGCATCTTTGTGCTTATCTTCTACCTGACTTGGGTGCTGTCTTGCTCAGATCCTCACAAGCTCAAAGCACCCTCTTCAGAAGCTTGTACTTGTGCTTTCTACTTCAGGGAAAGCTATTGCTTCTCTATGCGAGGAAAGAAAGAACTTCACATTCAAACTCTTAGTGTAACAGTTGCCAGAGCAAATGGCAACTATGAATTTTGTTTCTATTCCTGGGCTTTCTTATACATCACTTTTTTTTCATTGCAGGGAGATTACCTTGTATCATTAATGGCAAATGCCATTTAATGATACTTTTTGAAGTGGCTTAAGACTTTATCACGGGTTTCCCCCAAAATATTTCCCCTGCATGTTCATAGTTTAACAGGTCAGGTTTGTGCATCACAGACACTTCTGTCTACAGCTTCTTTCCATCTTTGTTGACACTTTAAGCTCAGCACGCTGGCATGCCTTCAATTCTGCTACGGGTGCAGTAATACCTTTCAATTGCCTGAACAGGAACCACCGGAGGGCATCTGTCTGAGTCTGAATTATGTTTAAAAACCACCTGGCATATTGTGGGATAGTCCTAATAATAACAATGAACACTTTATCAGGAGTTGAGTCACTGTGCTCAGTTTCCAGTGTAATACTCTTACTAGTTGCATGTATGTATTCCTTATAGCCAAAGGGTTACTACTGCGTGCAGACATTGTATAAGACCATTGTGCCGACAGCTCGTATTTGGGACCATTTATCATTCAAAATCTGAAGAAAAGCATTTAAATAATAAAAATAACTACCAAGATGAAAGACAGATCAGTGTTAGTTGCACCCTAGACCTTTTCCTGCTTCTGCGTGGGGGAGGAATGAGGAGAGGAGTAAATAGGGATGGCAGTCACAGGAGAAAGGTGCTTTCCCTGAAGGTGCTTTTGACCTGTTGAAGGGGTCTCTTTTCGTACTTAACACAGACATCCATCAACAAGGACAAGGAAGAGCTGTCTGGGCCTGAAGCATGGGGAGGAGAAAAGCTCCAGGAGATCCTTGGTCATCCCTGATTCTTCACAGGAGCTCACTTATTTTTCTGTAGGCAGACTCAAAGTATTTTGTGAATCTGAGTATATGCTGTTTTCCAGAACCTTAATGAAGTTCAGAGCCGATACTGTAATTTTGCATGTTTAAGTAGTATTGCAGCTAGCAGTGACTGGCACAGCTCTAGTAATTTTTAACCCTGGCTGAGATCTGTCCAAACCTACCTGTGTTCTGAGATGTTTGTCAGGTGTCCCCAGCCCAGCACTTACACATGCCCATCATGCCCTGGCCATCCCTAAGGTCTGCTCTGTGTTGCCTTACTGGTGAGATGCAGCTGTTGGGGGTTTGTCCCTTTGAGAACAGGATGTCCTCAGTGGGGTCTTCAGCACATTAAACTGATGCCAGACATACCCGTCAGGCTGCCAAAAGTACTGCACGAGGCAGCTTTAACTTCACATCGGCAAAAGCTGGGATAATGTGCAGAAGCCACGGCAGAAGCATGAGCAAATGATTTGCTTGATTTGATGCAGAGGGGCTGGTGGCAAAGCATTCAGGGAGCCCTGGTGTCCTCACTCTGAGTTTGTGTGCTGGTCCCAGGATGCTCTCCTGTTCTCCCCCACCCAAAGGCATCTGAAACTCTGTGGTTTGAGGATCTTTGCTGTTGTACTGGCAGCAAAGGGGAGCTAAGATTGACTAAACCACTGAAACTAATAAACTTCTCATGTGCATGCAGGGACATCAGATTAATTAGTTTGCTAAGCAGTGGAGCTGGAGCTGTGCAGCTGCCTGACAATGATAAGAGGAGGGAGCCACAAACCGGCGGCCTTTCTGCTGTCTGCTCCTTCCTTCCATCTCAGCTCCCTGGAAATGGCAGATGAGGAGAACAGAGGTAGCAAGCCAAACATATGCAACCTATGCATACTGTGCTGAGCTGCATAATCCAGGGGTATTGTTCACTGTGTCTGCAGGCATTGCTTCCCAAAAGCTCCCACTGCTGTCACTGGAGAGAGGCTTCACTGGTGGTTTCTGCTGGAGCACAGGGACATTGGTGTGGGGAGCTTTTGAAAATCTACTTCTAAAATGCAAATGCTTTCCTTCTTTAACAGCCACTTGAAGCCAAGCATGATCAATAAACACAAAACACAGTCACAGCTCAGACATGCTGTGGATTATGATTCTCCCCTTTTTTCCTTTTCTTTCCCCCTGCATAATGCTGTTTGCCACTTAGTTTGAAAGTGAAATTAATTAACAATTTCATAAAAATCTTTGGTTTACAATGATTAGATAATCGCTGCTTGTGTATTAAGCAGTCACTGGGAATATATCTGGGCAGACA
>NW_005054302.1:9637402-9644740 GCF_000277835.1 Geospiza fortis
ACTCTCCCTGGGAGCTGTTCAGAGCAAGTTAGACAGACAGCTCTTGGGGACTGTTTGGGTCTAGCTTGTCCTCGCTTTGGGGCAGAGACTAGCATGCTCCACTAAACCTGTCTGGTCTTTCCAGATCCCTTTTCTGTCTTCAAAGGACATCAAATTTTTGATGCAAATGCTTCTGCCAATAGGTTACTGTGATTTTGCTGTGGTTGCTTGGTTCAGTAAGCTGTCCTGCATAGGATACAGGGCCAGGTCAGCTGCTGGTGTGCCCTGGCTTGGGTACTTATACCTGTGCTAAAGGATTTATAAACTCAATAGAGCTGCTGACCTTTAAAATGCATTTAAATACACAAAAGAGTGGGCCCTGAAAGGGGAAGGAGCTAGAAGGCTTCTGGAGGCTTACCCTCAGCCTCTGGCTCCCCCGGCTGGAGCTGGTGTGGGAGAAGGCACAGTGGGGACCCAGGGACAGGAGGAGTCAGGCTTGTCACCCAACAATAACAGCATCTACAGTGTCTGCTTGGTCTTCGTTGATAACTTTTGAGTACCTTAAAGTACACTCTAAGTACCATCTCCTTATAGGTTGCTGTACAGTAAACAGGTGCTGCTCTGTGGAATGATTAAGTGTTTCTTTTTTTTTTTTTAACATGCTTTAAAAAATGGAGTTAATTAAATGGGTGCAAAGACGAAGGTGAAGACTGACCGTGCAGAAACCAGGCTGAAAGAAGTTTCAAGGGAACACATAAGGGGTCTGAGCTCATTTAAGGAGAGTAATGTAAAAATGTGGTTTAGTGCTAAGCCTAATTTAGCATGCCTGCAGGCTGCTGTGCGCAAAGTGTTCTCAGCCTTCCTCATCATCTCCAGATACAGATTCCTTCCCTCTCTGTGTGCTGCATCTGATGATTTATATAGCCATGTAATGAATCCAATCAGCCTTGTTACCCAACAGAAGACTCTCTTCATGTTTATTAATAGTTTACTGCCCCGTCAGATCAGCAGACTGAGCTGTGCATCCCATGATGCCTGTCCAGCACAATGGAGATGGCAGCAATGTGCAGTCTGGGTCCAGAGGAGAGAGGAATGTGGGCAGCCCATCAGCAGCAGCAGCAGCAGCAGCAGCAACTTTATATCAGTTTTGTTGTAATGTGAAACTATACCCAGATACAGTGCTTATATGAGGCCTTTTCCTTCATAAGAATGGGAGGTTTTACAGATTTGATTCTTGCTGTTTTGGTGTAAGATGATTTTCTGCCTGAACAGAGACTGTAGGGTGGCTGGGGCATGAGTTGTATGCACAAGTCACTCTGGCCATCTAGAATTATGTGAGTTTACCTGGCAACACCACAGGAGTTGAGCACATTGGAAAGCTGAGTGATTGGCTGTTGAACCTTGTACAACAAGTGCATTCAGTGGAATTGTGCTAATCAATTGGCACACCAGTGTAATTTATTTTAAATAACTTTTTACTGTTCCTAAAGGTTCCATTTTGAAGTTTCTACTTCATAGGATGAAAGAGGTGCCAGTGCTCTTTAATTCTTGAACAGACAGGCCTAACTCCCAGCAAGAGCCCAATTTTTCTGTCGTCCTTTTTGTTTTTAACACTCCCTGTGCAATACTTTGCCAAACTCCAAAGAATAGAAATAAAAATGGAACATTTTGGCCTTTTGGTGGCTGTTTATCAGGAGCAAAACAATTTTCAGACAATTACCAAATCTCCAGGCCCTTTGGAAGCTCAGATACAGCTATTTCTAGGTTGTCACATGTCTAATTAATATAAGTAGTAACAGTAATGCTCCTGCTGGTATTCTGCTTCGGCCAAGGCTCAGCTTCCAAGTCTCATAGCTGATCCTTAAGAGTATCTTTACACCCAGCTAATACCTTTGTGGGGTTGGTAAGAGTGTGGGAATTAATTGGTAGTATTTATCACTGTACAGTGACTTCAGGGAGTAACGTTGTACCTCATAGGATCTTTCTTTGCAGTCATCTGGGGTTTTAAAAGTCTTGGTATCAAATACTCATTTTAAGCAGTTAGGGTTCTAGAAGAGGTTGCAGCATAAAAATGCTGTAAAATATAAGCTTATTTTAATTGTTTACAGCTATATTAGGAAAACTGTATAGAGAAGGAAAATTTTTGTTTTTTAGATTTGTTATTTAGAGAATTGCATTTTATATCATCAGAGACATATGCTGGGAGAATCTTTTTATTCTCCTCAGCTTTGTACACGTGTACAAGAAGAAAAGTTGTGTGCGATGAAAAGAGTTTTAATTCTGAATTTCTTCCCCCGCTGTACAGCTGCGGTCGGGGCTGTGCTGGCGCGCATTCAGGAGTCTGTCTGTTTTCATCCCCTTGCAGTGCACTAATATCTCCCATCTGAAGGGCTGAAATGGAGGCCCTTAGTTTCTAATTTAGGATTTAGTAATTTAGGATTTGGTCCTGTGCTAAGGAAACTTCCCCATCCAACTATCCAGGAGCCAGTCTGACAGTTGCTCTCTCAGCACCTGAGCTGGGAGCAAAGCCCCTTTGCAGCTGCGCACACCGCACTCACAGACAGATCAAGTTTTGTTACCATCTCCACCCCGGATTTCCCACAGCAGGGTCTAAGATGACTTGATCCTTAAAACAACTTAATCTTGGTGCAGTAACTAAATAAAATAGCAGCTCAAGCTGGTGCCTCTGAGGAGGGACCCCAAACAAAGGAAGCCCTGGGCTCTTATACCCTGCCAGTCTAAATGCAGGATGGTCTGGGGTCACTGGCGCTGGTTGTGTCTGAGTGTTCAGTTACCTGGCCGAGCCACAGGTCCCCAGGCCCTTGGCTGTGCAAAGGGTTGGCAGTTCTGGCCTCTTGGCTCAGGCTCTCATCACACACAGCCCAACCTGCAGCTCCACTGCAGCTGCTCACCCAGCTTTTCCTCTGCTCAAGGTGGTGGTTGTGTTAATGTTGGCTCAGTCAGAGACGAGTTTTAGTAATGCATTGTGTACGCTTTGGTAATGCCTGGTAATGGCAAGTAGGACAAGTTCTCTTAAATCACTGCTGAGGGCTGAATAACTGAGAGTGGAAAGGGTAGGAACAGTGGGAGATGCCTGATACAGTTGTAAGAGAGTGGCCAGACTTGTCAGCTTTTGAACTTTCTTGAGCACAGTTTTGATGCACTCTGGTGTTTCTCTTTATAGCGCTTCCACGTCGCAGTCGGACCATTCCACTCACACCAAATCTGCTTCTGCTTTGTCGTCTGACTCCATCTCCACCTCAGCAGACAACTTCTCTCCAGATTTAAGGGTATGTTTTGTCTTAAAAAATAAAAAAATACAAAAATGTGACCTCCTTCAGAGAATATCTTGCTTCTGTGAGTTTGCTATGGTAAAATAATGTCAGCTTTCAGCAATGCCAAAATATATTTAGCCAAATTACTGAAAGGACCTGAAGTCAAACAGGTGAAATTGAAGTTTAATCTCTACCATATGATATCCTTCTTTATAAAGGTGTTTAATCTTGAAAAAGCTGACTCTGCAATCCTTAGTTGGAGATGAATTTTCAAAGCCACTCCATTTTCTTTTAGGTGCTTTAAGTGAAATCCTCAACCTGTCAGTTATATATACTTTTTCTTCCTTATGTATGTATGTATGTTATGTATATGTGTTTATACATGAGGTGTTCAGTCTTGAGAGCTTCTGCCTCTTTGTAAACACTGAGTCCTTGGAAGTACCTTCTTTCAGAGAAAGATTGTAATCTCCGAGCTGATAAAAATAATCTTCTGTCACAATGAATTGCTCTGACATAAAAAAGGTCCAAACAGGGATCTTTTAAGTCTGCTATTAGATTAGTTAATTATAAATTCAGAGTTCTAGTTCGGTGTCACAGGAGTTTTGAAAGCTCTCTGTATGTTCCTCTTATGAAACCAAGGGGTTTGTTGATATATCTTAGCTCTAAAAAAAAAAGTCCGTGGGTATAAAACTGTTGGTAGTGGTACATTGTATTAACAACTTCTGCATTTCTCAGCTGTGGTTGAGAATCTTTGTACAATGTAAACACAGTAAAATTGCATAAAAATCTCTGAGTACAAAGCTAATTCCTTTGACAACCGTGATGATTTTTCATCCCGTGAGTGCTGTCTCAGTCATCCATAATTAATAACAGAGAGTCCACCTGTTCATGACAAGTATATGAATGTTTCTTTCTAAAGGCAGCTTATTAGCCAATTTTAAGCTAAGATTTGGAAATTAATCAATAGTTTATGTGCATTTTATGATAGTTTGAACCTTTTGCCTATGGATGCAAATAGTTATCTTCTGAACACGCCTGGGTGTGGAAATTTGTAATATGTCTGAAGTTTTCCCCCTGTGAAGTCAGGGTATTCAGTCACTCTAACATACAGAAAATATAATTTTTAGGCTGAGGCTAAGTGGCTTGTTGATATGAATAAGATTGCAAATTCTGCTACAGCTGTAACTGTATAATATTATGTTATATATATGATATTATAAAAAAAATTAAACTTACTTAACTTTTTTTTTTTTTACTGAAGTTTGCATTTGTGGAATTCTTTTTTCAGTTTTGATGTCCAACTCATCTTCTCACAGTTTTTGTGACACTTGAGGACTACCTTTAGAAGTAGAGACCAAGCCAGTGTTTCCTTTTTAGAACTGAAGTTGTCTTTCCCTTCTGGTAGTTAAGATGGCTCAACATGTTTTCTTTGCAATCCCGATTGTGTCTTGTGACTCTTTCCTCCCTTTTGTCACCTTATCTGTGTGAACTGTAAGCTGTCTGGGCAAGGATTCCAGTTCTCCTCAGCTTGTCTGGTTTCCCATTCAACAGAGCCTCTGTACTCACTAGCAATCAAAAACAGTGTCCACAGAGGGATGTTCACTTAGCTGCATGAGAGATTTTTTTGAGCAGAAGATGCCTATGTGTTCCTGGAGGCCATTAGGAGCCCATAATTTCATGCTGTGCCACAGTTCCTATAATATGCAGGAGAGATTTCTTCACAGCCTGCCTGCTTTTTTTATTTCTAAGCAATCTAACGTTCTGCCTTGACTGGAACAAATGCAGCTCCTCTTTCATTTTAGAGTAGTGTTTCAGGAGAGATGGTAAAGCAGAGGATTGCTTATTTACAATAGTGTCACTGCAGGCTAAGTGTGAGCACCTGCTTCTGCTGGCTTCTTGCTCTTCACCTGCATCAACTCTGTGTGAGCACAATTTCGCACATGTCTTCTGTGCTTCACCTAAAGCTTACTCTTGCAGAGGTGGTGTGAGTGGCTGCAGTGCACCTCTGTGTAGGTGTAAACCTGGGTCATTCCTTTACACTCCAGTGGCTGCTTGTCAGTGGTAGGCAGACGTGGAGAGAATGCATTCCCATGCTTCTACTTGTATTAGAGTATAGGGAGAAAGAGACAGTTTCCAATGCTACAGATTGACTTAATTCTCCTCAAGGTACTCATGCATTTGTCATTTCACTCCTCATTCCTGGGATTGTCCTATGCTGGAGAGCAGTTCTTGGGGGTCAGATGGTCTGTTCTCTACCTGTGTACAGCCTGTCGTGCTGGTATTGCCAGTGCCGCTGCAGACCCACCATCTGCCCTCTAATCATCGCTGTCGGTGCTGGTGTGTTACTGTTTGCTCCCTGGGCTTCCTCTTGCAGCCTGGTGCCAGCTCCCAAAGGGAGCAGTTGTATGAGTGATGGCCAGCTGATGTTGATTTCTTTCAGGTCTTGAGTCGAGGACAATGGACATTCTTTCCCAGGGCTTGTCATTCTTTGTCTGAGTTTCTTTGAATTGACATCTCTGTCATGTGACTGTTTCACAAGTTTTGAAAGTCAATTCTGTGAGAGATTTTTTTTAAGGTCCTGATAGTTTTTGCTATTTTCTTTGAACTTTCTGAGATGTGGCCTTCCCAGGAATATTGCAGATGAGGCAGTACCATTAACTGATACAGTGGCACGAGCATGTTCTCTGCTCTAGCTCTTTCCTTACACTCCTGAGCATCTTGTGCAGCTTTCTTTGGGACAAGACAGCATGAACTCTCAAGTGTTACTTGGATTTGAGCACTCAGGTACTGAGATTTGAGCTAAGCATCTCACTACTGTGGGACAAAAAGAGGCCCCATGTTGTTCCTGAAGGAATGTAAGAGAACAAGCCCTAAAGAGGGAACTGATGCATTTTGTGGTAACTCTGTGGTATGGGTGGCAAGTGCCTGGGCTATGCAATGTTCTCACAGGAAGATGTTGCATCAGTTAGCTTTAAGAGGCTGAAAATAAGCTTTTCAAGATTTTTATGTGGATATGCCAGTTATGGGATTATTCTCTTGTTGTGTGTTTAAATTTTCCCTGCTAGAGTGAATTGCTCTGTGGATTCATCACCACTCCTACCTCTATTTGGTCTCTGCCTCTGCGTGTGCATTGGCTCAAATTTAGGAATTAAATTTCTGTGACGATGGAAAAACACTTTGTGATAGCTACAATTAGCACTCTCTTTTTCTGTGGGGAATTTTTAGAAGAATAGTAGGCGTCCATTGGGAGGAGGGAACCAGAGGAAGGACCCACCTAATTTCTTGCAGTCTGTGCCTGCAGTTTTCTTTTGGAGTGCAATTAACACTCTGTGTGTGCACGCGCATGTGTGTAATGAGGTAAATGAGACAGCCACTAGGGATTCCTACTGAATGCATGTGCAGTATTTTTCCTAAATCTTTCTCCAAAGTATTTAATAATAAGCTTTATGAAGATTTGTTTTTGTTTTGGGTTTTTTTAAATGTATATTGAGCATGTCGGTATCTGGAACTGAGATTAAATTGCCTTTCCAGTAGAAAGTTTACAGAATTTTCACTTCATAAACTAACTCTAAATAACTTTTGGCTGCTTCAGTTAGTTTCATAGAAAAAAAGAAAAAAAACAGCAAAGCAAAACCCCAACAGAAAAGCAACAAAGCACTCTTGGGTTCTTCTTCCACCCCTTTCCTGATCTTAAATCCAAAGCTGTTTAGAATTGATTTAGGGTATATATATCTTGGAGGGATTTTTTAGCAAATACCCTGCCATATGTTTTAACATAAGTTATAGGTCAGGCAAGAACAGAATTGAAGTAGTTGGAAGTGAAAATGGATTTGGAAATCCATAGATACTTTGTAATTTGGGTTGAGATGTTAAAAACACCTTAAAGCCAACTTTGCCAAAGGGATTGGAGTGTATAAATAACCATTACAGATCTGGGAAGTTGGTGGTTAATAAAATACAGTGAGCTTCTTGCTCCTAAGTCCTGTAGGCAGTATTTTCTCCTGTGCATATGAGGAGACGTGTCTGTGCATTTTATAGTACTTAAGTCTTCCTGCTGCTGATCTATATTTTATCAGTATGGATT
>NW_005054302.1:9644750-9692741 GCF_000277835.1 Geospiza fortis
CTATCTTTTATCAGTAGGGATTTTCATTTTTAGGTAGCTGTTGCTTTGTAGGATAATGCCTGAAGCTTACCATGTTCAAAGCTTTGGAGTGGCCCTTATAAAAGGGTTGGATCCTGTTGGTTTGCAGTTGAGAAGCAGTGGATATAGCCCTAGAGCCTGCTACCACTTCCCTTAAGAGCAGTACCTTTGCCTGATCATTTGTTAAGGCCTATTGTGTTTGCTTTTGGATTGCATGCAGCAAAACCTTAAGCCAAAGGATGGAAACTCGTATGTTGTTTTCTTTATATTGCTTCTTGCACCTAGAAAGAAAGAAACTACAGCAGATCCACGTCACCTGTCTAGTTGTGCAGCCTTCAGAAAAAGTGGTTTAAATCTTTCTTGTTAGCATTGCTGTTGTGACCACTAAACTGTTCTGCCCTTTAAGGGCTATGAGATCCACAATTCCTGATACTCCTCTGAATACAGACAAAATACTGTACAAGCATATGACCATTCATGACTGTTTGTTCCCTACATAATGATTTTCTTTAATATACAAGGAATTGGTGGATTTACAGTAAATAGGTTTATGCATGAGGTGCAAGAATATTATTGTAGCATTTCCAGGACTTGAAGGTTAGAAACGGGAAGAAACAGAGTGGCTTGTAACTTTAATTTGTTCTCTATTATGTGTATGGTTAAAGACTGTAGACAAGCCCATGTGGTTTATTTTGTAAGATACATAACTGGTGCATGACAAAAGGTATATGAAGGAGTATTTCCTTCCAAGACAGTAAATGAATACTGTTGCTGTCTCCTTAGGTTTCCTGGATTAAATCTGTTTGGGCAAGTCTGCATTGAAGCTAGCCAACCACAATTCCTTTGCATTCAGTAGAAGGACATAGATCATTTATGATCTGATCTATTTCAGCTTTAAGGATATGCCCATGTTAGGTGAGAATGTAGTGGAGTTGAGCTAGAGAAGTCCTTGGTGCGGATGTTGGGAGCATACTTTGAGGGGCAGCAAGTGATTTCTGTGGATCCCAGGTTTAATTGGGCTCAAGTAAATGTGCAGTTTTATCTGTTTTGAGGACCTAATGTGTTTCTCTTCTGACTGTGGAGAGAGTGCAGAGTAATATCTCCAGATGTAGACTTCTAAAATTGAGGTAAATCCTGTCCCTCAGATGATATTGGGCAGGATTGATTGAAATGCCAGTCACTGACTTTGCCACCTTTGCTTTACTCTAGCTTTAGTGCAAAGTAGCTTAGACTAGCTTTTTGTAGGACATGTATATTGTTAGTAGAAAAACATATTGAAGAAAGATGTGATTTCCCCCCCGCTCCATCCTTTGCTGTAAATCACTAAAACTAGCCTCAGTGAGCTTTTCCATTACTATCTCCCTGCCAATGCAGGAAGTGTGTCAGGCTTTGGTTATGTGTAACACATGTTCAACAAGAGCTGGGTTTAGAGAGTGACATAACGTTTTAAACTCTAAGCACTCATTTAAACAATGTTTTTCAGTTTTGATTTTAAGGGACTTTTCAGTCAGTGAGTGATGCTAGCTTGGAAGCACTAAATCATGACAAAATCTCTGCCTAAGCTCCTCCATGGTATTTGAAGACCTTCGGCCCTGCCAGTCAGCTCCGTGATAATATATGGAGATAAATATTCCTGTTTCAGACTAGCCCTTGACTCTTTGCATGAGGCTGCCTGTAAGCAGCAGTTGTTCATAGCAAATGCAAAGATG
Organism: Geospiza fortis; assembly: GCF_000277835.1. NCBI lineage: Eukaryota > Metazoa > Chordata > Aves > Passeriformes > Thraupidae > Geospiza > Geospiza fortis. The sequence goes on from NW_005054302.1 coordinate 9,646,478, forward strand.
TCTTCCATGCTGGGAGCTTTCCTTCCCGGTGCACTGGACTGTGACTGCTATTAAGTTACAGACTGTATTGCTCAAGCTGCCAGATGGTGAAGATAATTGACCTGTGGTCACAAAGCACTTGGCTAAATGTGAGATGGTGATGCAGCAGTGAAATTGAATAAACTGTTCATCTTTTTACTGTCACTGTATGAAGACTTGACCGTGTATTTCTCTGCATCATTGCTTGGTTCTGTTCTCACATGGAGGTGCACTTCACGTTTTCATGTGTCTGTACAGGAGTAGAAGCTATGCAGGCAGACATGGCCTTCACCTGACCTGCCAGTTGTGTTTCCGTAGGTCCCTTTGTACGCAGGGACAAAGTCCAAGGGCCAAATCCAAGAACAGGCAGTGCTTTATGTTATCAAAAGTGTCAAACAGAGGGACTTAAAGAGCAGCGGAAGAGAAGTAAGGAAGTGTTACAGGGAAACATATTTTAACTGTCTCAAAATTCTGATTTTGACCATACGAATTGCATTTGTGTGCCTGGGGAAAATGGGCTTCCTTTCTTTGGAGCATTAAGCTGTTGATGAACAAAGGCACAAAGGACTGGCTCTGGAGAATGAATGATGCTCTTGTCCATAAGCATGGTCATATCAGGACAGCCCTGTTAGTGACTGGAATTTAGCCCCTGCCACATTTTTCAAGGACTCCAGTTTGTAGTAAATGCTGGATATTTCATAAGAATTATAGTCATTTTCATTTTAAAATATCCCAAGAGATGGAAAATCTTGGTTTCCTCCTTGCACCTCTCCCCTAAGTCCTTTTCTGCACCTCCCCCTTTCTAGGAAACAAACCCACAGAGTAGCCAACCTCTGGGTTGCAAAATATTGATTTCATGCAAATTGGATAGGGAAAAAAGCCAGATGCAGTCAGTTTTCTGTCTCCTTTACATGGAAATAATACTCCCTAAGTGCTCATCTAGTTAGAAAAGAGCAAAGACAGCAAACATTGCTAATTTTTCCTATATAGAGGTACCTAAAGGCTTGAATGTGGAGTAACGCACAGTGAAAGAAATCTCTGGAAGCATTTATGGTTGCCATCTATTAGGAATGGAAAGCTAAGGAGAATGAGCAAATGGCCTTCATATGTTCTCAAAAATATTTTCATCTCTTCCTAATTGACTGCCATATTTCTCCTAGCTACAAAGTGCAAGAATTTTCTTTTTGTTGAGTAAAACCAGGTAAGACGTGGCTTCCCCCCCTGCCCCCCTGTTAGTTATAATTTTGTAAACTGAAGGACAGATCAGGCAGGAATGAACAAGCATGGTATTTAAAGGGAGTACATGGATTTGTGATTGCATGCAGTGCCTGCCAAGATTTGATTTTCTGTAGATGTTTTTGCACGGAATGAAACATCTTTGTTCCCTTCTGTATGGTTGTTTGCTCATTATAAATATATAATTATCTGTATCAAACTCAAAAGTGAAATTCTTAGTAATGGAGGCAGTATTCTGTGACTTATTTTAGTTGGTAGAATTTATAACTCTGGTTTTGGTCGGAGCGTTTTTCTGTCACTTAAGACTGTTGATATGAAATTCACTGAATTAGTTTAATGATTTCCTTGAAACTTTTAATCTTCTTTTTGCATATAAGTTGTTTGTTAAACAAAATTCAGTAAAAATAAAGGATAGAGTGAAGCTAATGTGCTGTCCAAAGTTTTTGAGCAGCCCATGGAGAACAGAGGCGTTGTGGTTTGAGACGTATGTGGAACCCTTGGCAGTGAAGAAGGTTCTGTATTAAAAATGTTGGACTTGTCTGAATAGATAATATCTGCAACCTTGTGTGCCAGGGAGTTGCTGAGTTGAGTCAATGACGACTTTCTGTCAGAGCCTAATGAGAGAATTGTCTTGAGGCACCAAGCCATACAAACTTGAAGAGACAAGCCAGCCGTGGTTGAACGAGTGGCCCTCAACAATGTGTTCCTTTGAGCTTCTAAGCTTTGCCTTGTAGTTGTGCAGAGAGGGCCCAGGAGATTCACCAGCCCAGGGAACCCAGAGAGGCTGTTCTTTGTCACTGGACATTCGGGTCTGAGTGGAGAAGAACATCGTGGAAAAAACAAAGCAGAAAATCCCAGGGAAACACTGCATGGTGGCTGCTTCCTCCTGCAGAAGAATCTCTTTATATTACTTTAGGGACTGTATTTCTTTTTTTCAAATACAATAACCTTCAGCTTCTTTTTAAAGATTTTCAAGACAGTGGTAAGTAAGCAAGTGATTTCTCAAGGACTTATATGCTTTCTCAAAACATATATGGTAGGCAGAGATCACAGTTTGTGATTTGTTTTTTTTAGTTGTGTTGGGAAGGAGTAGTTAAAAGGCAGTTGCAGTGCACTTTGTATGTCATTACTGTCTTCAGAGTAGTGTAATACGTGATCTGTTGTCAGAACATTTTTTGATAACTTAAGAACTTCTTGTGTTTTGGTTTTTTTAACAAGCTAGGAGGCTGCCTTTGGCTAAGTGCTCTCCTAGGAGCTGAATGGGCTTGATGTGGTCTTTGGACGGTATTTGATTCTTTGTGTACTCTCCTGAAATGATCCATGTGTCCATGGTGTTTTGTCTTTTACCCTATGAACTTTTAATATCCCAAAGGAATAAGACATAAAGCATTTCCCTGCAATTAATATCTTGCAGCTCTGAATGTCCCTAATATAGTTTTTCAAGCCATCTGGTCATAATCCTCAGAAAAGTCCCTGTGCCTCAGTCAGGCAGAGATATTTCTGTTATTTCCCATAGTCTTTCTCCTGTGGTATTCTTAATGATTCAAAAATAATCAGCAAAGTCCATTTACTTGCTTGATTTATGTTTTATTGCATTTCCAGTAGGATTCTTAGCACACAAATCTTCTCCAAGTACACTTGAAATAGCCATAAATGGCAGCTGAAATTCTCCTCAGTGTAGTGCAGTGTTTGCAGTCAAGTAAGCATGGCTTCTGTTCCATGGTCCTGATGGTTGAGCACTGAGAGGACAGAAACACCTGAGCAGAGAAATGCTAGGAAAAATGTGCCCTTTTTCCTGTTGTAAGAAATGTTTCATTTAGAGAAGAAGCCTATCCACCTGTGAAAAACTGTCCTGAAGAAGCATACTCATCTTGTTTCTGCACAGATCTGTGTCAGTTCTGCAGCTTCTGTCAATGTCAGCTGGACAGAATTAGACCGCTGTGGGGATTTTTTTCTGGCATGAATGGAAAGAGCTTCTCTGTCTGTTTTGTTTCAGACATTTTTACACCATCATTGGAATAATGATAAATCTTGATGCACCTGCCGTAGTGTCACTGTCCTTCATTGACTGACTGATGGAAACAGCCATGAAGGAGGAAAGGGATGGAGTGGTAGGGCAATTCAGGGGAAGGAATAGGTGAACATGGTTTGAGACCCCCCCCAAAAGGCATTTAAAGCAGAGAAGCCTTAGCTATGTAAGTGTATATGTTTTGCTATTAATTTACAAATAAAATTAATAAATTAATACAATATGTAAAAGTAATCCTATGGCTAAGTCTTTGGAGGAAGGCCGACTTCCCTTATGTGGTTCTTTGTGACAGCAGACAAGCGCCAGCTCTGACACAAAAGCTGTCTTTTATACCTCAGATAAGACAACTTGTCTTACAAGCTTTGGAGTCATGCCTTTTTAAATTAAATCCATGCAGTATTTGTATCTGATTTGAGTTCATTCCCTGCTGCCTCTCAGCACACAGCACATTTGTACTTCTCTGAAAACATAGGATATGACTGCTCAGTTGTTTGGGGATGTCCAGGAGATTGGGTTTTGCTATGCTGACCACAAGGAAGGACCAAAATTGGGATTTGCCCTTCCAGCTCTGCGCTGACATTCCTTTACCCTAGTTCTTAGCCTTCAGTGGGAGGAAGGGTACTTATCCTACAGGTGCATCTCCTAGGTATCCTGCTTTCCCCCACACAGTGCCTCGGGGGACCAGCACAGATCTCCAGTTTCAGGTGAAATCGTATTTCTGCACCTTACTGACTACACTGCCTGTAAAGTTGCAAAAATGGTGATTAAGGAGGGCATTTAATCATTTTCCATTTTTTGAAACAAAGACATTTAAAAAAAAAGGGAAGAAAGGAAGGTTTAGATATGTTAAGTACAACCAGAATATTCCCAGGTAGTCCTTTAAGTGTGAAGTATCAGAGAGATACTTTCCTATAGGAGATTAAACCTCTCACTTGGCTTTTGAGTTTCAATTCCCTATTTGAAAATGTGCACTTTTTAAAACTCTACTCATTCTTTCTTTATGTTTTTGTACATGTACAACATGTGCATTCTTGTCCCTGCAGCATGTCTTTCAGCTGTTTCTCCTGACCAGTGCGTGCTCACAAAGTAGACAGAGACATGCCAAATCTGAGTTCAGGGCTGCAGAAGCAAGGGGACTTGGTGTGTGTATAACATTTGTCTGTACAGGCAGGTTATATATGTTTATGTCAAGGGACCAGTTAAGTTACTGCCTTCCTGCTGTAGGAAACAAAACAGGACTGTGTAGCTGGAACAAAAGCAGTTCCCAGCTTGGAGAGCTTGTCTTCTCAGTAGATGGAGCAGACATGGTTTTGGGGAAAGGAGTAATGCAGGAGCAAGGTGTTCATGCTGTTGGATTGAACGTGTCGAACCAGTGCTGTGGCTTTATGCACCACAACTCTGTTCAAAATTTGCAAAGTGACTGGGAGCGTGTAGGAGGTTACCAAGGAGAGATTAACTCAGTGGAAAGGAAAAAAATTACAAAAAAGGGTACATTTTAATATTGTCTAAGCCAAAAAAGATTCCTTTTGCTCATTTTTATTGTGATTCAGGGTAGAAGAATCTTTGCGGACTTGTGAAAATTGTTATACAACAATTTGGTAACACGAATCTCTCTCCCCTTAAGTTGTGTGAAGCCAAACAATCTGACCTTTGTGGGTTTCAGGACTCAAACATTCAGGAGAAAGTTACAAAAGAATACCTGGTAGATGTCTAGAAGAGACCTCAGGTGCTCTCCTCATGCATCTTTGTTATCAGGAGGCTTGTGCAGTGTCCAGGGATAAAATGACTCCCTGGTTAGTTCAAGCTGCTCCCTCTCTCCTGCCTGGGTTTTGCTTGCCTTCACTCCTGCAGTCACATTCTAAGCTAGTCCTGGCAAAATGATCCAGGTTATGGAAAAACTTCCATTATAAACGCCATAGAGTGGACCCCGGGCGTCTTGACTGAGCTGGACACTGAAGCAGTGACAGCGCTGGCAGGGAGGGCAGGAGGAGGCAGTCCTGGCTTGGCCTCAGCCAGCGCAGGACGGGGATTGTCAGCCAGGCTGTGCAGCATCGCTGGTAGGCAAGTGCCTCCCCAGGCAGTACAACAGGAAAGCACATCAGCTGTTTCCTTCATGGTCAAAAAGCAAACTCTGAATTTAGAGTGTCATGTACCCTCTCAGGTCTTTCTAGAACAGTGTTCAGTGGTGCACAGACCTCTAAGACCTGTGCATAGACTGTTCTTGCCATTCCACTCTGTACCACCCCTGTTGGCAGCAGCTGCTCAGGATGAGCTGTGTGCACAAATTGTGCAGGAACATCATCCAGGAGAGGGATTTTTGTAGCAGCATGCTGGCTGCTGTGTTAGGAGGCAGTGTGAACATGTGGTTGGAGAGACTTGCCCAGAACTGCAGTATCCTGAATCGCAGCAGTCTTACCTTTTTAGCAGGACCTAAATATCTTTCCCTGACCCCATACGTGCAAGCACAGGAGATGATCACTTTGTTGCTTAGATCTGGAGGTTGCCTCAACAAAACTGCAGTTTCCCTCTCTTGGGGGCAGTAGTTGGGAGGGCATGAGAGAGCTCTGCACATTCAGCTGGGGGTGACTGTGCTGGAGCTTACACAAGGTGGGATCCTGGAGTAGAGAAGTTGTTGTTGAATGTAGCAGTGTGGGTTTGTTCTGCCAAGTTGCTGCTTGAGCAGAGGACAAAGGTAGGTGGTGGCACAAAGTCCTCACACCCTCTGAGCTGAGCCAGGACATGTGTTTAGGTTCTAAGGTACACCCATTCTCAGTCTCTTAGCTGTTTCATCTAGAGGGAGAGCTGCTGACAGGTGGGATGGGTACATGATGTTACTTGGTAAAAGAAGACAGAAATAAAGGCTGTTCTGGTGTGTAACAGGACTTCATTCCTCCAGAGATTCAGTTACCAAGCATAACATTTTTGTGGGGAAAAGATAATGAAGACCTGGTTCAACTTAGAGGGAAGGCAGAGTATTCCACTGGTTTTTGGTCATTGTATCTGTTTCTTACAGAAACCATCTTAGTGATGATTGTGATGGAAAGAGCCATGTGTAACTCTTAAGTCATTACGGTCCTATTCCTAAGTAGTAATGATTAGCCCAGCTCTGGATGTGTTCTTCATTGCAGATCTCTAAGAATTCTTTGGTTTTATTCCCACTGAACAATTTCAAAGGCTGAGGCACATGGAGGTGGCACAATTCAGCGGCAGGCATATGTGGTACCTGTCTCAGTAGCATTTATGTATCAGCAGCTGCTGTCCCCCCCTGCAGCCAGGCTGCCGCAGTCATGTCCCTGGCTCCATTCCCTGCTTCCTCGCCTTACTGGTGCTCTTAATTTAATTTTGTAAGGTTTGCAGAGGGCTAAATTTGGGCCCAAGAGTGTATTTTTAGAGTCTTGAAAATAGGCTAATGTACAAAAAAAGATTTTTCTCACAGTTTAATGAACCGTTTTTGGATTTTGAGGGGGAGAGGAGGATTGGCAGTAAGATGGAAGGGCTTTTCATGTCATCTCCTTAGTCATCTAAGGCGCAAAGGGCCCATTTATGACACTGACGTCATCTCAGAGCTTCATGTGCTTTGTCCCATACCATTCTTTCTCCTTGATCTGTTTCCAAAACTCCTCTTCTCTTACCCACCCACTTTTCTTACCTGCTGGTGGCCCCTGTCCTTGGCTGGTGCTACACGTCTTCTCCTGCCTGCTGCCTGCATTTTCAGCTCCACACGGATTGTATTTCTCTGAATCAATTTTAAAGAGCCATTGATGGAAGTGGGTTTCAGGAAAATGCCTACCATTCATTTCTTGGTTTCTGCCAGGTTGGATTTCAAGTGCCCAACTAGAGGCTCATTAAAAATCTGCTGCTGAGCAGACAGTGCATAGGCTGGCACAACAGAGAGAAGTGTTTGTCCTGGGCTTTCTGACCATGTCTGTCTCAGCCTCGTGGAAAGGATGGCAGTTTTGCAGGGGTTATATGCTTGCACCTTTGAAATCACCATGGAGTCAGTGCTTTGTTACCTGAGATAGGTACTGTGCTGAAGTCACTTGAGGCGTGGTAAATATGAGTTTAGTCCTCAAGACTGTAGCAAAAAAACCCCAAAATAATAAGAGGGGAGGCAAGGAGGCCGATCTTGAGGTGCTGTGCTTCCAGGAAGCCAGCCATCTGCTGCCCTGGGTTGAAGTGAGCACAGGTTTGGATTGCTAACCCTTTGGTCTGATCCTGGGGACATTTCAGAGAAGTATGAGTGAGCAGATGGATTTTATTTGACCTAGAAGAGACACTTTTTAAATTGAAAAGGCTTTCAACCTTGTCTTCAGAGAATGATGGAGGTCCTTGTCTTTCATACTGCTAGCCTATTCCCTCCTTCTCTCCCCCACTTGCAGGACAGGGTTTAAAACCCACCTGAGCACTACCCACCTCTGCCACCTCAGCAGATGTTTGTCATACCGAGTGCTTTCTATGTGTTTTACCTCATATTTGTTTTGGCTTGAGATACAACCCAGTCCTCCAAATGTTTACTGCTGGACGTGCTCCCGCTGACATCTGCAGGAGAGCAGTGAGTCCAGCTGTTGACCGAAGTGATCCTGGCAGCTGCCGTGTGGGGTACGGACCTTCTCAAAGAAGCTGTGATCATGTTCTGAATGCAGAGTGTACTTTCACTCATGTCCTTCCAAGATGAAAGGCCAAAAAGATGACCACCACTTATTTGCTAATTAGCCAGAAGCTTCCATCTCATTTATCATAATCCAGATGTTACCCTGCTAATTTCAGGGCTGTTACTCAAGTGCAAAATTGGACGCACAGGAGTTGAGAGTGGGTCTACATCACAGGCCTTTGTCAGGGAGGCCCTCAGTCAGGCCTTTGATGGGGTGTGTGATCTTTGGCCAACACAGCTGTGCTGACAAGAAGTCCTCAACATCGATTTCTGCTCATTATACCAGCAAAACCTTATTTTTACTGATGTTGCTGATGTGGGGGAAGAGAAGCTTCCTGGCAAGTTTCTGCCAGTGTGAGTTCTGTCAATGGTGACCTTTCCTTACTCCTCCTGTGGACCCCAGCCCAGCTGCTCTGACAGCCTCCCTGGTAAGACCTGATCTTAGTTGCAGTTGGGAGGTTTCTGTTAGGAAGCCAGAACTGTACTTGCTTTTATTATTAATTTTTTTTCTAAGAGTCTTTTGAATGCATTTTTTAAAATGTACATCTTGTTCTCAAGAAGGCTTTGATCTTGTTAATCTTTTCATCTATGCATCAATCTGTTGTGTGAAAATGCTGGAATGTGCTCGTATTGTGGCAAGGGCTTTCTTTGGGTTTGTTTCCAATTTTTTTTGCATAGTTTAGGGAATTTTTCTTCCCTGAGGCTCTCCCTCTGGCTTGATCCTACATGAAAGTTGACCACAGACATGTCAGGTTCTAGAATGCCACTTTAGGCTATGTCTTTGAATTTTCTTTGCAGGGATTTCCTGATACCAATTTGAAGCAATTTTTTTTCTCTTTCCTTGCATTATGATAAAAAAAAAAAATTGGGTGAGCCTGCACATTCAGCTGTGAGCAGCAATGAGCTCCCTCTGCCTGTCTTCACCAGGTGGGACACACTGACCTTGAACTCCAAGTTTTGTGGTTGCTATAGCATGAAGCACAGTCTGGACTAACTTACCTGCTCTCTGTCTGTTTTAAGAGGTTGAGAAAACTCTATTGCTGAGGTTGTGGTCATTTGTCCAGTTTGAGGCAGGGTCAACATGACTAAATCCATCTACATTTGGCCACACAGACTTAGCCTTAATCTTGATCACTTATATTTGCATTTCTCTCCTAGTTCTTATAGATTTAGACCTCAGGTTATGCTTTCCTAGTTACAGCCATGCTTTCCTAAAATGTCTGTCTGCCATAATAGCAGCTGTTCTTGTGAAATCCTTTGTGTAAATGCAATCATAGGTCTGAGAAGTCATGCTCTGTGGTATAACATGAACCCAAAGGAAAGTGAAGAAGGGGTCATTTGGCAGCCAAAAATAAAGAAATCAAAACTGTACCTCCTATACATACCTGTCAAAATAGTACCTTTGTAACTGAGTCAAGTCAGGACTTTTGCAGCTGTGGGACCCTCACTGAGCGCAGTGGAGTGACCAAAGTGTCCTTTTCAGTTTTCCTCAGTGTAAACTAGAAATTGCTCTGCTGAATATTGATGTCATTGTTGTAATCAGTGAGCACTTCAACTGGGAAAGGAGCTGATTCCTTTGGCTCTGTCCATAACTGTGCAGGAATTTGACTTGTGAAGGTGGCCTGGGCAAGAGAAGGTTGGAGCATGAAAGGACACCTTGGAAGTGTGCTGCCAAAGTACAGAGCCTGGTGTTGGCCTCTGAAGAGACCCTAGGCAGTACTTCAACATCTTTGAATATTTGTTGTCCTTGATACTGTTGACCTGTAAGTGTAAACTTCTTGGTTTATGAAAACATAATGAATTTCTGTTTGTACTTGTATCTTTTGCCTAGGTCCTGAGGGAGGCAAATAAATTGGCTGAAATGGAAGAGCCACCTTTGCTGCCAGGGGAAACCATTAAAGACATGGGTACGTGAAGAGGAAATTCCTTGTTTGCTGACAAACAGTGGAATATCCATAGAGCAAAATATCTTGGCGGTCACTGACCAACAACAGCACATTGCAGATGTTTTGGGAACCATTATCAGATTGTTCCATTAACTGAGCAATTGCACAGCACAGGGGCCAAGGTAACTGTGTCTTCTTTTAGCAGTAGCAAGTACAAAGTAATTCAACGCTCTTGCCATGAGTGATGGGGTGTGAGTTGTACAGCTCCGCATTTGCTGCCTCCTGAGAGGACATGGATCAACTGTTTCAGTTTGTCCTTGCCACAGGGTAACTTCCTAGGCTGACACAGCACAATTATGTGTCAAATCTCTGTCATGGGCTCTAGGAAAGGATACACTGCTTTTGCAGAGAATTTACTGTGATGGGGGATGGGTATTTTCTTTTTTCATCAGGACGTTCTGACATGCATCAGATTTGCTGATGCTCTACATTCTGAAGGCTTGAGTAAGCCTCTTGATTAATTTTCTGTGAAAGATTTTGCATTTGCTTTTTTAACATGTTGCCTTCCTTTTAAAATGGTAAGGAAGAGTGCAACTTCAGTCCTAAACATAAAAAATCAAAAAATGAAAACTGAAAATACTTCACAAAAAAAATGTACCCATCAACAGCAATATAAAAACAAGGAAGAAAACCTCCAAGCAACCTGCCTCCATAATTAATCTTTTTCTCAACCTCTTTTCTCAGAGTCCTAAGGACTTTGAACTTGTACTCTAACCATACACTGCAGACTGATATCTAACTCACTTCACAGATGCTATTAGCTCTAACAGTGAGGCAGTATTTTGAAGGGTTCCTAGGGAATGGTTTAAGAGGTCAGAGTTACCCGTGTTTTATCTGTTGGCAAATAGTGTGATGGGCCATGTAAATCTGTAAGACTGGATGGCTTTTGGAGCAGCCCAGACAGCAGCTGCCTGTTCCAGCAAGAAGCTAAAGGCATCAAAAAGGAAATCTTTGTTATTCATCAGCAATAATTGTTTCCTGTTAAAAGTGTGAAGAAAGGCAAATGTAATTCTCCTTGTATTTTACAGGGAAGGGAAGAAAAAATATGTTCAGCCAACCCAATAATCTAGGGTAAGATTGGCCTGTAAAAGACAGGAATTCCACAAGCAGAGGAATTAGTAAATCTGGTTTCCAGTTTCTTTCTCCCATATGTATTCTCTTATACATGCCAAAGGCTGAGCTCATTAGGCTTTCCCGTGGTGATAGCACCACTACAACCTCTCTATTATACCTGGCATTCGTTCTCACAAACAGTGAAGCACTTTAATGCCTTGGAGATCCCTGTTTATCAAGTAGAGACTGCTGAAATCATACAGCTGTGGCAAGGTGAAGGTCAGACAAGCCATGTGTGTAGGTACATTTGTACATGCGCAGTGTAATTAAGTAAAATTGTTTCCTTAGGAAACCAGGCTAATAAAATGCAAATGTGAAAGGTGGTGTGGCTTACATGCTGGCAGGGCCAGTGTTTTGAGGTTGTGCCTGGGGTTCCTTACCTGGAAAACATTTTTCTAGCACCTTTCCTCTTTACCCAGAATCCTGTTCCTTTTCACATGTAAATGCATGCTTTTCTTATTAGTGGATTTTTCTGGAGGTTTATTAAGCATTTCAAAATTACATTTGGAATAATGGGAACTCCAGTGGAAAAACTAGGCAGGCTGCCCTCACCCCTGTTATGCTTCCTGAGTCTGCTTTCAAACCTCTGTCAAACTAGCCTTTGAAAAGAAGTGATTAATAATCGGACACTAATGAAACGCTTTGTTTAATTAGAAATGGCTATAAGCATTTTGTGTTTAATTGTCCTTCAAACAAATACATGTAAATTTATATAAATAAATAAATAATGGAATTACTAGCTTGTTTATTATAGATATGTATATTTTATTTCTTTTTAACCAGATATTGAGTGCTACATATTTTGCTGCAAAATTAGTCACTTCTGATGTTTTAAGGATCTTTCTTCACATCCAGATCTTGAGAGTCAATGAAGGCAATGCAGAAGCAGAGCTGACTTGAGGATGATTTAGTTATATGAGTTGCCAGTGCCCTGGAATAAGACAGACTTCTTCTCTCTCCCCCTCTGGGCTAAATCTCATGGGATAAAGGTAGAAGAAATTTAGGTTCCCATTCTGACCTCCCAGTAGCCTCACACCTCATGCTCATGGTGGCTGTCTCATGGGTGAGAGGCGAGCTGTCTTCCTGACACAGCCCTTGCAAAATGAGTCCCCTAGGGCTTGGAGGCTTGAGGTTATTCAGATGATCCAGGGGCGTTTTTTATGGATCTGGCAGCTCAGTGGGTTTCCTCTATGTTTTTGTGGGGTGTCATTACTTGTTGGTGATAGTGCAAACCATTGCCACAACACAGCCAGACAACTGCTTCAGTGGCAGAAGTGATAGGCAGTAGAGGTGGGGAGGCAACAACCTAAATCTTGGCATTTTTAAGTGATATAAAACAGAAGGGCAGTTAGAGGTGTTTGCTGTGGAAAGGCAGCAGCACCTCTTTCCCTTTGCTGGAACAAGTGAGAAATGTTTGAGGCCATTTAAGAAGGGGGCTGTTTTGAGTCACCATCACTCAGGCTCAAAAATAATTGAATTGTGGAGAGTAACTTGATCGCTGACTTCAGACCTAAGATCACCAGCAGCTGGCTGCTGCACAGATTCATGGCTCCTGCAAATCTCTGTAGCTCTGCTGCCTTTTAGCATAAGGGCCTTCATCCCAGGGCTGACTCCGCGTGCAAAGATGTACAGAAGGACCCAAGCATCCAAAAAACCACGTGTGAGAACTGCCTTCTCCTGCCCCTGGTGGCACAAACCATCTTGGGCACAATCCTTTGCTTCTATGCAGATTGTTGTCAGCTTCAAATGTGTGCATACAGGCACGAGTGGTCTCCTCTTTTCATGCATGATGTTCTCAGCTACTGGCAGTAAGAGCAAACAGTTTGCACTGAACACGGACCTGTTGACAGGGGTAGCAATTCTGTGCAAATGTAGGATTCTGGGTGACCGTACTGTCTCTACCCAAACTCTTACCTTCTCCACAGAACTGAAACTTGCAAGTTGGCCCTAGGCTAGAACCACAGATTAAGCTTGTTTTAATTTCGTGATCTGCAAGGTACAGCCCACAAATATTGATGCTGGCATAATTTTTCTCCCATAAATTAACCATGAAATTTACATTTTTTTTCTTTTTTTTTTCTTAAGCTAAGGATGTTACTTACATCTGCCCCTTCACTGGAGCAATCAGAGGAACTCTTACTGTTACCAATTATAGACTGTATTTTAAAAGCATGGAACGGGTAAGCTTTTGAAATAATCTACTTTTGTTGCCTTTTCAATCTTCAGACTTGGGTGTTGTTTGAGAGTATTTCTGTGTGAAATGTATCTGTTTGGGAATATAGACATAAGGGAGCAGGAGCTGGGGATGTTTCCCCCTCCCCTTTTTAAACTCACAAATTTCAACTGTCTACAGGACCCTCCTTTTGTCCTAGATGCATCTTTAGGTGTAATCAACAGAGTGGAGAAAATTGGAGGTGCTTCAAGTCGTGGTGAAAATTCCTATGGACTGGAGATTGTGTGCAAGGTAAACTTTTATCTGTGTTTTACAATAGGGGGAGGGGAATATATATTTTTACAGGTTGTCTCTCTGGTACTGTAGGAAGTTCTGCAAAATGTTTCAGTCAGTATGACTTCACAGGTGTCAAAAACCATTATTTTAAAAGCAGTTTTCAGTATTCTCCAGCTCCACTCATTTGAGAAGAGATCCAAACCTTTTTTCGGGCTTTGTGCTGGGCAATAGCTTTCCTTCATCATGGAAGTAAAGGCCTGCATCCTCATTTCTCTGGGTTGCCCACCAGACTTATTCTAGGCAGACTCCAGTTACTGTGGAATTCAGTAGGCCTTTCACTCATTTGCATTTCAAGAGCAAGAAAGGGGCACGTTTCCCCCCTAAATCATTGGCTCATGTCCACCTGCTGCTGCAGTGCTTTGCCATGAGGGACTGGTGAGTAGCCTTCAGTCCTAATCAGGGCTGTTCTTTCATTTCTTTCAAGGCAGTGCATATTTCACATATGCTTCTCAAGAACCCTTGGAATAACTGGAAATACAAACTGCAGTAAAAATTAACAATTTGCCTCCTCATGTCTGCTTACTATAGACCCACAAAGTAGATAAAGCCACCATCTCCCCTGCTAAATCCATATCTCTGGATGGCATGGCCCTTCTGCTTCCCTCAGTGAGCACATAGGAAGAGCTGGATTCAGAACCTTGTAAGTCTTGGGGTGTTTAGAGCCTGTCAGAGCCCCTCAATGCTAAAAGGATGCTAGATAAGAGCAGATGGAGGAATGAAAAGGAATCCCAAAGTGCTCTGGTCACTGCTGTGATTTTGAGGCACCAGGAAGCTAAGCAGACTGTCAAGCTGTGGGTGTGCTGAGTCAAGACCAGTTACTGCAATCTGTACCAAATAATCCAGCTGCTCCCTTGTCCTGTGAGACTCATAATCCACCCTGGCTAACATAGGGTGGGGTGCTTGTGCTGGCAAGCTAATTTGTTCCCTGTTTTGATCTGGATTCCTAGTCCTCAGCTATTTTGTCTGTAAGCACACTTGGTCAGGTTTGGAGTGAGCTGTATCATTTCCCTTTATGGGAAACTCAGGCACAAACTATAGGTTGGGTGTTTTGGCCCTTTATAGCCTATTTATATATTTCAGCCTGCTTCACCAGGATATGCACAGCAGCTTAGTGTAACAACAGAGTGGTACAGGTACATCCTGAAAAGTTCTCTGTTTGAGACCAGCCATGTAATCCCTGTGAGGAAGCAAAATCTTCAGCTGTTTATCTGGTTCTCTGACTTGCTCTACCATCTTCATGTACTTGAACTTGATAGCTCATTTCCTGTTGATGAGTTTCAGACTCTTTACTGCAAGCATTTTAGTTGCAGGCTTGGCTGGAAAAACTTAGAGATGTTTTATTTACTTTCCAAATTTGGTTTTGTAGATGACTATGGAAAGGAGGTCCTGAATGACCCCTTTTTGTCTAAACTGTGCTGCTGTGCAAAGTGGAGGAGTTCTTGGTTTCAAGACGTCCCCTTGAGTGCTCTGAGAGGTGGAAGCTTTAAAGGGAGATGGCATTGGATGCTTTGCACCCAGCTGGCTGTTCTTGGCGCCTCTATGTGCAGTAGCTCTGTGAAGGTACTTTGTTAGGCCATCCCCTCCAAGTGGTCTTATGGCACTGCTTGGCATGAGGGCTCAGTAAAAGCCAAGGATGTCTGTCTCACAAAGTCCTGCCAGTCAAACATAGCTTTTTCCTGAGCAGGGCTCTCCCAAAGACTTTCAGCAGGTGGAGAGCTTCATGTGAAGGCAAGATGCTGTGGTCAGGCACAGCTGTGCCCTCCCTCAGCTGCTCTGCTGTTGTTGGAGGCTGTAGACAACCCCCTCAACAAACCCAACGTTGCAACACAACATTATTCAAAGTATTAAATCAGTGCTAGAAGGAGCATTGTCATGTGACCCCGTTTTGAATTCTGGCTTTTGAATTTTCCTTGGATTTTGAAGTGGTTAAGAAATTTGCAACTTGATTTCCCTCTTTTTCCCCTAGGATATTCGAAACTTGCGGTTTGCTCATAAGCCTGAAGGGAGAACTAGACGATCCATATTTGAGAACCTAATGAAATATGCTTTTCCAGTTTCAAATAATCTGGTAAGTGTTTTCTCTTCAGCTTTTGCCAAAAGACACAGAGTAGCAGTAAACTCTTTTGTTCTGTCCCATCTACTTAATACAGCATTCACGTGGGGTGCATTTTCTTGAGGGATGAGAAGTGCTGGTTTTTAAATCTGTTTTAAACTTAGTTCTGTAGGAGTTTAGATCATATAGGAAACAGGAGAAATCTATTACAGTGCCTTCTTTCATCCACGGGGAACGACTTACTGATAAAACCTCGTAACAGAGGGAGAGTACTCAAATCACAGTGACATCCATCAGAGGTTCACAGCTAATGGTGGCTGCAATGCCCCAAATCTGGAATGCAGCCCCCCGTGTTCTCTAATGTTATGACAGTGCAATTGTTTCAAATGCTGATTGAAAGGCTCTGGTTGTTAATCTGTAAGAGCATTCTTGCCTAAGTAGTTTTATCTTCTCTCCTTCTTTTGTCTGTGAAGTACTAGCTAATAGCCAAGCAAGATCAGGGACAAATTGGAAAGTATATTGTTGTACTAATTACCTGCTACAGTGGGAGTGTTAATCTTTTTTATAAAACCCTGAAAGAAAAGTGATGGTGGGGAAAAAGGGTCAGTCATGAATTACTATTTGAGATATCAAACATTGTATAAATGGGCTCTGAGTGGGCTCTTAAAGGTAAATTTTCTTTCTTTCAGCCACTTTTTGCCTTTGAGTACAAAGAAGTTTTCCCGGAAAATGGATGGAAAGTGTATGACCCAACTTGGGAGTACAGAAGACAGGTGAATATTGTGCCACATCCTTCCTCATCCTCTACTCTTCAGAAACAAGGGTCTGTGCAGTGATAAAATTACAGGTTACATGGAGCAGAGAATGATTCTGCTGAAAAATGCTGTGCAGGCTTGGTTGGGATGTTGTTTTTCACACTGCAGTGCTTGTTGAGAGCAGTACAGCTTTAGAGATAGAGGCATCCACTGCTGGCCATCAGCTCAGGTGGCAGAGAGCTGACTTTAGGCTCTGCTAGAAAAAACTAATGCTCTGGCTTGGTGATCAGGTACTGCTGGCAGTGGGGAATGGAGGGTGCATGTTCCAGGTACACACATCCCATTTTTGAGTTTCATACCTCAGTGCTTGCTTGTATTGGTTTTAATTCTTTCCAGGTTTCCCTGTCTGAAACAGCAACTTGTGAGGAAAAAAATTAAGTGTGGAATGCCTTCACTATCTTAGGCATGGCTTCTCAGCATAGGGATCAGCCTAGAGAGTATTGTTATTTACAGTTGTGGTGTGTCCAGAGTAGACTGATCAAAGGTATTAATGATTATTAATGTGACAGGCTGTCGATAAGGAATACTGTGGTGAAAACTTGAGTGGTCCTCTTTGGAGTAAAAGATGGGAGAATTTTGATTTTTATAATGAAATCAGTCCTGTCATACAATTCTCAAGTAGAAAAAGGAGCATGATTTGGTGGCACGTTTCCCCTGGACACAATAAGCTTCTGTCTCCTCCAGATCCATCAGAATAAAACCAATTTTCTATTGTAAAATTAAGAAATTTTAAACCATGCAATTTAAAGATTTATTTGGGTCTTTCTCATCAAATCAAACAAAACCAGACCTCTGTGCCAGCCTAGTTCATCTGATTCCCGGAATCCAAAACCTAAGGATTCATTTTTCTAGTTCCAGCCTTCTAAAAGCTGGGCATGCCTTCTAAATTGGTTATCTAGGCCTGTCATTAACAGATGGGAGAGAGTGCTTCACTGTTGGGGGTGATTTGTTCTCTCCTGAAATAGCTGCCTAAGATAGATTGCTGGCTTCTAGACTGCTAATGGGAAGCGAGATGTATCTTACTGTATCCTACTGTATGCTGCCTTCAGTGCAAAGGAGTGTATTTTGCAATGAGATGCCACAATCTAAAATCCTGGCCAAGACAAACTCCAGTCGTTTATAATCACTTTGTGTCTAAGGTCAACTTGAGCATAAGATCAGGTAATGCAGTGATTATTGCTTTGTTTAGGCTTTACCTCTTTCTTGGTGGTTATTTTATGGGAAGATCTGCTTGTAGAGAAGGATTTACAGCCCAAGTTATTTGAGCAAGACACTTCTTTGTAGGGCTGAAAATTTTGGAGTGACAACAAAAAGAATACCTGTGCTATCAAAATAATCTCCCCTGGAAAGCACAGCATTCACTCAGCCAAGCATCAGTCAAAACAGGTAAAGTACAAAAGACATTTTTATAACACCTGGAAAGAGGAAATTGGATAATTTCAATGTAGATTATTCCACTTTCTAATTCCTGGCATGTCATTTTTTTATGATAGAGGCTTTTCTGTCCATATTAGGTTTTTTTCTGTCCATATTAGTGTTTTTTTTAAGGTGCAGTATGGTGATTTGGTGCACCCTTAAATTTGTCAGGAATTTGGTTATGTGGTGAAAGGAGACGTGTTTGCATGCCTGTGATTTGCAGCTCTTCATGGCCTTTCTGTAAAGAAAATGGGTGTAAGATGTGACCCAGCTGAGGCATTGCTGCAGTGTGTACTTGTGCTGTAGCCTGCTTCTTTGTTGTTTAATTTTTTGTGAGTGGGAAGGACAAACTTGCCTGACTGCTTCTATGTCAAGAAACCAAGCTAATGTCCATGTGCCGAAGCCCGTGGTCGTTTCCTTACACTGGTAACTGCAAAAGCAAATCCAAACCAGGATTTTTTGCAGCCACAGCCTTTCTGAGTTTTACCCATGATGGGCCACAGTCACTACCATTCCAGATCACACAATCCATCTGCTCCAGTTCCTTATCTCCAAAAGTGACCAACACCAGCTGCTGAAGAAGAAGCAAGCCATACTGCAGTAGATGTTTATGTTGTGATCTGGCCAGGAGGAGAATTTCATCCCTTTTGTCAGATTGATTTAGGTCCTGCAGCATGATGCTTTATGTCCCCTCCAAAACTTTTAGGTATTTCAGTCTGTTTATTTAATTCCAGTGTTTGTAACTATGGATGTTCAATTTATCTGTGTGAGTGTCGTAGCCTTTTTTCTTAATCCAACCAGGTTCTGCTAAAGCAATAACAAATACTACAGTAAATCAGGATCATGTCTTGAAATGGCAGCAGGGATTCGTTAACAGTGAAACAAAACTGGCATCATCAAATCAGATAATGAGATTACCTGTCTCTGACTCTATGAATTGTGATCAGAAATAGAAAAGCAGGACATATGCACTGTCAGCAGGACCTTCTGGAACTGGTTTAGAAACTGTTAGAGAAGGGCTGGCCTAGGGCATCAGCAGCCCAGCAGGATGGCCAGGCATTAACTTGCTGTATCTTAGGCCAGGTCAGTCTTTTCCCTGTGGGAGCAGGAACACAGTGGGAGGGGAGTGGAGCAAAAGTGAACTCCAACTACCAGGCATCCAGAAAAGACTTTTAGACCAGGATCCATGGTAATTTCTATGTCCACACTGGTAGACATATCAAGTTTGAGTGTGCTGTTGTTTATTTATTAAATTTTTAAATTAAAATTAATAGAAATATTTTGAGATTATAGCAATTGTAGCAATTAGGAAAGATACTCAGTAAACCCCTAACTTCCCCATTAGCATTCTTGGGAAGGATGGAAATATGTAACTTATTAAAAATCTGTTATTGTGTAAAACTATGGGGAGTAATAAACAACCTGTAGAGAACAAAAGGAACTCAGAGAGGTTTGAGATTTAGTTGGTAAATGGAATCACATGTGGCAAATGAAATTGAAAACTGAAATTGCTCCCTGATTTTTATTACACATGGGCTGGCAGAATATAAAACAGAATTGCAAAGTGAATAAGACTCACTTGAAACCAAAAGTCCTTAAGATGCCTTTGGAGTAACTTAAAGCTTTATTTTCCTTAATAAGGTGGGGAGCATTTGGAAAATATTACAAGAGGTTGTGAAGTTGTGTGATGTTTCTCTACAAAAGTCATTCTTGTCTAATATCCTTTGCTCTGGTCATATCTACTGGAGAGCCACAGTGTAGGGGCTGTGCTTGCTGCTTTCAGAGAAAACATGTAGAAACTAATAACTCAGAAGAACTGACCTGTTTTGAGGATTAAAGAAGTGCCCAGCATTAGTATACAAGCAGAGTGAGAAAGGTAGAACTTGGTAACATCATCCTCCAGAGGATTGTTGGGTGTAACTTAGGGGAGCAAAGTGAGGATTGAATGTTGAATGTCCCATGGTTTAACTGAGGTCCTGCTTATGCTGTGTACGTCTCTGCTGCAGAACAGATCACAGCTCTCTGGGGCTGAGTGGGCACAGCCTGGGCTCAGTAAATGGCAGAGGCACCATCTTGGCTCTGCAGCTGTATCCTGTGCTGCCTGCTGCAGATCAAGGTGCACTTACATGTGTAAGCTCAGAGTGGATCTCTGAGATCCACAGAGAGATGGACTCTCTCTCCGTAGAGAGGTGTGACTGCGTGTAACTACAGCAAGGAAATTTTTTCTTTCCTGTCAGTGAAGGATCCTCTTGTGCTTAACCTTAACCATGTGCTTTGCAAGGTGGTGGTGTCAGTGCTGTGCTGGTGCAGCTTCAACAGTTTTTCCCTGCAAACAAATCTTCTGCAACATCAAGTGTAAATCAAGTGATAACCAAACCCAAGTCATTACAGTAAGGCATCAATATCTTATCTAGAGGGAAACCAAGTCTAGTTTGTGTGTGGAGAGGACACAAAGGCTGTGTCTCTATGGTTAGATGATACAGTTGTGAGGAGTGTTCCCAAGCACAGGAGCAAGTTTCAGGCATAGCTACAGACCAGACTGTTATCATACGTCTTTTGAATGAGTGTGTTTGAGCATCCTGGTCTTTTGAATGAGTGTGTTTGAGCATCTTTAGCCACCCACAAAGGTTCTGTGATGCAAGTCAAGGATCACCAGTGGCATTTTGGACAAAATATCCTGTTTGGAGGATAAATGAGTTTGTTAGTATACATGTGAGGTGTGTTGGTTCAGCTGGGCTCAGTGAGAATGGTCATGGGTATATTTAATTTATGACTATACGTGTGGCTTTGCTGCCTTCCTCAGTTTGTCCACTGGCAGCCACCAGAGATATGAATTCCCCTAGAATCAGGGGCTGCTAGCAGCATTAATACCTGACGAAGACAGACCTGTGCAGAAGTCTCTGGTCACTAATGTGGACATGCCATGTGCCCTGGCAGCTTCAGCATGATCACAACCTGCTTTTAGGGAGGCATGCCTGAGTTCCTCCTGCAGGTGCACAGGCAGGCAGCACCGCGAGTTGCTCCTTACCCGGCAGAGTCCAGTTGAGTTACATCTGTAACAGTTTTGTTTCATAGTGGGCTTTTGGGTGCTTACAACTTACCGGGAAGCAGTGAAATGCATCTTAGATGAGGAAATACCAGTGTGCTTTATATCACGTTTAGCTTTTTCTATTGATTCCAGCTGGAGAAAGGGCAAATCTGAAGGAGCACGAATAAATGCAGAAGCTATCCTGCATTATGGCAAACGTCCAAGGAAGATGCAAATTCAGCTTCTCTTCTAGCCCACTTGGCTTATTTCTGCTTGCTTCCAGTCTTTATAGAAAGTCATGATCCGAATCCAAAGCGTTCTGGGTGGTGCTGTGATTCAAGGCTCCTGGGCCACGGAAAAGCAGACATTCCCCACGAGTCAAAAGAAATTTGAATGCTGACACACAGCATATTTTCTTTCTTTGGGGGGCTCATCATGGACTTTTCTGGTCTGGGCTATTGCAGAGGAAAGATTTCCTTCAAATTTGTCAGTGTGGCAGCTGAAAGACTTAGAGCTTTGGAGAGCTTTAGAGGTCAGTTGTGGCCCAAGCAGTGTGTTCTGAAGCCACACTGCCCAGCACTGTGAAGGGGGTGCTTTCCAGTGCCCGCTCCTTAGTCTCCATAAGCATTAGTAGAGCTGCTGGGTAAAATGAAAAGGAGCCTTTCTTTTGTGTAGCTGCTTGTTAGCTCCCCTTTTTCTTGCCATGACTGTGCTGACAGCGTAATTTTCATTCAGATTTGGGGAGGTGAAATTTTCAGGAATTCCTTATGGATCATATGCTTCTTAGGACAGGACAGAGAACTAATCAGCCATTAGTCCACTTCCAGGTAGTAAACAAATTGGTCACTGGCAAGAGTCTAGCTATTCCCTGGCTGGCAGCAGAGCTGGTGAGCCCAACAGATTTCATCCTTGCTGTGTACAGCAGGCAGACCTCTGAGCATGTTTTGTCCATCAGTAAGCTTGAACTGTGTATACACATTGCTTGATGTCTGGTTCTGCCAATTCTCCGGCTTCAGACTGGGCCAAAAATAGCTTTCCTTCAGGCTTTTGAGGTGATCCTTGTAGTAACATTGCCTTCCCAGGGAGGGCCAAAGGACAGCAGTGGTTCACAAAGCAGAGTGTGTGACTGATACTAGACAGAAGGTCTGGCCTCCCCTCAGATTTCTAACCATGACCTCTTTTGACAGCGTGACTCACCACTGGGATGGGATACCGGCCGCAGTCTGTGTGGGTCAGCCATAATTATCACAGCTCGTCTGACCCATGTTAGATGTGCTGTTGGTTTCCTGTGGGAGCTGTGACAGTCATGATCAGTGTCCCATCACCCTGCTTTAAAATGGAGTAGTGTTCATTAGAACAGAGGCGTGTATTGTGTAAGGAGTTGATGTTCCCCTAAAACACACTCGGTGCTTCAGAGCCTGGCCATGTTTGCTGCAGCAGATGTGTCTTCCCCACAGAGATGCTTTGTGTCACTGCTCACCCCTGCTGCAGTAGGGGTCTGTTTAAATCTCTGCTTGCAGGCAGCTGCACCAGCCACTCCCCGTTGGTCTGTTCTCTCCCAGCTTCAGCCACACCACGTCTGCAGGTTGTCAGGGTCATCCCCATTGTGCTTCAGGTGTTACTTGGAGATTGTTGTCTGGGAAGCTGTTGAGTGGCTTCCCCATCACGGCATGGTGAGCTCTGTGATGTGTGTGTGGAGATTCCCTGCTCTCCTGGCCCAAGTCCTCAGTTCAACCAGAGAGCTTAGTGTGATGGAAACATGGGAGTCATGTATCACATACAATCATGCAAACAGAGACATACAATTGTTAAGCTTTTGGTGTTTTTAGAGGTTTCCACAGTTGTGCCACAAACACTGTACTAAGCCCAAATCAGGCGTATTTTTTGAGGTGTTTTACTGCCTGTTCTCCCTTCTCCCCCTTCCCTCCATCCTGTCTGGTAACTCCACTTTATATCCCCAGTTTTCACTAACACATTTGGACTAAGTGCCATGTGGGGACTGAGTTGGTCACCCATTCTGTCCTTCTCCTGGCTCTCCTGTAAGCCCATAATGAGACCAGGAGGTACCTTAAAGTTGGGCTCAGGGGGACCACCTGTGTTGCTACATCTGTAGCCTCCACAGTTCCTTTGCCATAGGTGACCCTGCCTGAAGCCCAGTTTCCCTGCTTTTCAGTGTCTTGAGCAAAACATCCACCTCTCTGTGGAGAGACATGAAATGCAAGTTACCAAGATAATGCATTCCCAGGTGCCAGCCCTGAATGACCTTCATTAACGAAAGTTGCCTTGAATTTCAGGTCTGGGCATTTGTCTGTGCTGAGGTCTCAGAACAACTCATTTGCTAACCTGCATTTCTCTCTTTAGGGAATTCCCAATGAAAGCTGGAGGCTGACCAAGATTAACGAGCGCTACGAGCTGTGTGATACGTACCCTGCCATTCTAGCCGTGCCTGTAAACATTCCCGACGAGGAATTAAAGAGAGTGGCATCCTTCAGATCCAGAGGACGCATACCAGTGAGTGGGACAGAAAAAGCCACTTTGATGTGGTTTTGTTACACATACCTTTGGGCAATAAGTAATACCAAGATCAGGCTGAGTAGATTCCAGGGAGCAAATAAATGGTCAGAAGATAATAAAAGTGACAACAACGTGTTTGAGGACATAGAAAACAACAGTATCTGCTGAAACTACTGTTGAGAAAGAGATGTAGACTAAACCAAAACTAGAAGATAAGATAATTTAGCACAACTCAGACCAAATCTCAGTTCAGTTCCCGGGAAACACAAGGCAGCCCTGTTTGGCTGTTTACAATTGTCTGGCCTACTCTGACTTTCAGGACAGAGAAATACATAGTGATAATCTTGACGAGAGCATTTATTAAATGAAGTTAAGACAAAGCACATTGTTATGATGATTATTTCAGAGGTAACTGGAAAGGTACTGGTTTACTCCTCAAGTCTATAGGAAATTCAGTCTATTCCTAAAATGCTTAACTTTTACATGGTGTAACACAAAGTAAGACATAGCCCACATGCTGACTCACACAACAGCCAGAAAAAACAGTCTGCATCATATATAAAAGTCAGACTCAAACAATTTCATCACCTTTTGCTTGTTCAAACTTTGGGAATGCCACCAGAATGAGTAAAGACAGAAGGGTTCTTTCTTTCATTCAGTTGTGATGTAATAGAATCCAGCCTTCTGGAACCCCCTGATAGACAATCCCAGAGCAAGCCATTACAGATAATTCACTTCATTGGTTTAATGAATCACATTTTTCCTTTATTTATTTCCCATTTGTTTCTGAAGGTCTTGTCATGGATTCACCCAGAAAGTCAAGCAACGATCACGCGCTGCAGCCAGCCCATGGTGGGAGTGAGTGGCAAGCGGAGCAAGGAAGATGAAAAGTACCTTCAAGCCATCATGGATTCTAATGCCCAGTCCCATAAAATCTTCATATTTGATGCAAGGCCTAGTGTGAATGCTGTAGCCAATAAGGTTGGGTGCTTTTTCATGTGTCTAAAACTGGGAATGTAATAGTTTAGAGCACATTTCCCACCACCATTTCATATTATTCTTAAGGATCACAAGGGTTTACCAGTGCAGAAGAAGTCTGAATGCAATGATATGATTCTCTAGACAGACTTTTATACCTTCATTGGTATCTGTAAGATATCAGTGTGACTGCTGATGATCCATTATATTAATTTACAATGGGAAATGACACTGGAAAGGAAATAAAATTGTAGTACTGAGGTCAGACCCTAGCACCCTAGACCTTGTGTATGACCATTTCTCAATTCACATGGTTGAAAGACTGCTTCCTCCAACAGGACTCAGAGCCCTGTCCAATCTGGCCTTGAATGTTTCCAGGAATGAGGCATCTGCCACTGTTCTGGAAAACCTGCTCCAGTGTTTTACCACCTTTATTGTGAAAAAATTCTTCTTTATGTCTAGTCTGAATCTACCTTCTATTACTTTCAACCCATTACCCCTTGTCCTATCACAACAGGCCCAACTAAAATGTCTGTCTCCATCTTTCTTATAAACCTTCTTTAAGTGCTGGAAGGCTGATATAAGGTCTCCCCTTATAAGGCCCTTCCCTTCTCAGCCATCCCTCACAGGAGAGGTGCTCCAGACCTCTGATCGTCTTTTTGGATTTGATCCAGCAGGACCTTGTCTTTCCTGTGCTGGTTCCCCAGAGCTGGACACAGCACTGCAGGTGGGGTCTCAGCAGAGCAGAGCAGAGGGGCAGAATCCCCTCCCTGGCCCTGCTGCCCACACTACTTTGGATGCAGCCCAGGAAACATGCGGCTTTCTGGGCTGGGAGTGCCCATGGCTGGGTCATGTCCAGCCTCTCACCCACCAGCATTCCCAAGTCCTTCTGGGCAGGCCTGCTCTGATCTGTTCACCCCCCAGCCTGTGTTGGTACCAGAGATTGGCCCAAACCCAGGTGCAGCACCTTGCACTTGGTCTTGTTAACTTCTTGGGGTTCCCATGGACCCACTTCCTGAGCTTGTCCAGGTCCCTCTGGATGGCACCCCATCCTTCAGGAGTGTCAGCTGTACCACTCAGCTTGGTGTCACCTGCACACCCAATTGAGGGTGCACTTGATCCTTCTGTTTGTGTCACTGATGAAGACATTAGAGAGCACTAGTCCCAGTACGGACTCCTCAGGGATACCACTTGTCACTGCCTGGGCATTGAGCAATTGGCCACTACCCTCTGGATGTGATTATCCAATTTCTCATCCATCAAACTGTCTGTCCATTATCTCCAGTCTAGAAAGAAGGATGTTGTGGGGAGCTGTGTCAAAGGCTTTGCAGAAGTCCAGGTAGATGACACCCATAGCCCTTCCTTGTCCGCTGCTGTAGTCTCTCCATTATAAAGGCCACTGGGCTGCTCAGGCAGGATTTGCCCTTGGTGGAGCCATGCTGGCTATCCTGAATCACCTCCCTGCCCTCCACATGCCCTAGCATATCTTCTAGAAGGATCTGTTCCATGATCCTGCCAGGCACAGAGGTGAGGCTGACATTTCAGTAGTTCCCAGGGTCCATCATTCTACCCTTCTAAAAATTGTGTTCCATGCCATCACTTTAAGCTTTGTTTTAATGGTGGAGCTGCTTTGTTGCAGTAAAGATCATTTTTTTTTCTTTTTTTTTTTAATTTGCCTTTCCCCCTACTTAGGGAAGGCAATTAGTGTGTGGGTTATCCTCCTCTGTAATAGTATGGTAAATTTTTAAATGATAGATTAGCAAATGTAATGAGTTAACAGCTTGAATGGGGATAAATTATAATTACAGAGGAAAAGAAGGCTTGTAATGTGATATTCTTTGGTAAAAATTACAGCATTCATTAGGTATTGCAGAAGAGAGACACAAAGTGTGTGCCTGTACATGTTTGCTCCCAGCTGTAAGATAAAGCCAATGTTTTTTGCCTGCTTTAGATAGCCCAGCCAGTGTGGTATTTTGTCAGCTGCTATTTGCTCAGGACAAATGACTGGGATAAAGTACAAAATATGGTTTTCCTTAATGATTTGTATGTAAATTTTGTTCTTCAGGCTAAAGGAGGGGGCTATGAGAGCGAGGATGCCTATCAGAATGCAGAATTAGTGTTCCTGGACATTCACAACATTCATGTTATGAGAGAGTCGCTGAGAAAACTAAAAGAAATTGTGTATCCCAATATCGAGGAGACTCATTGGCTGTCTAATTTAGAGTCAACTCACTGGCTGGAGCATATCAAGGTATGCATGTCTGCATCCACTGCACGTGGCTGAGCAAGCCCAAGTCCTCACCAGTCTGGGGAAGATATCCAGAGTCAACTCCACGATTTTCAGTTCCTTATAAATGTAAAGACTTATAATTTGTTTTCTATTTATAAGCATTTAAAACTGCAGTTCTTGGAGTGAGGAATCTTAAGGAGATGAAAAGAGGGACAAGGGAGGGGGCTGAAATACTGAAAGATAGTGTTTTGGAAGTGAAGGATGTTCCTGGATGATGTGTAACTGTGAAAGCTCTGTTTAGAACTTAGGAGTCACAGAGTTTCCAAGTTCTTGGCTCGGCTCCTTGACATTCTGGCATTATTGTGTGGGCCAGACGAGCAAATGCTGGAAGTTTGGGCCCTCTCAGCCTTTCAAGAATCCAAGCAGAGTCAGAATAAGGAGGCAAAATACTTTGGCTTCTCCAGATGCTGGTTTTCAAATAATGTCCTTTTCTGAAAATGTCCAGCTTACATTGTTGCTCTGCTGATGCAGGCAG
The DNA here is from genome assembly GCF_000277835.1 of Geospiza fortis. Lineage (NCBI taxonomy): Eukaryota > Metazoa > Chordata > Aves > Passeriformes > Thraupidae > Geospiza > Geospiza fortis. Next base: position 9,673,549 of record NW_005054302.1, read on the forward strand.
GGGCAGATCTGCACCTGGGGCAGCTGCAAGGTGATGGCCATTCCTATCAGACACAACACACTCCTGCATTTAAATATTGACTTGTCCAAGGAAGGACTGAGTTTTATGCAAGGGCTCTTCTACAGTTGTGCCTACACTACAGTTTAGATGTGTCGTCATCTTGCTGGAACAGAAAATGTGTTCACCAGTTTGCTGTCCTAGTTATAAAGTAGTTGGAACTGATTTACCATTCTCCTTGAGGCAAGCAGAGCCCTTGGTTTGTCCTGTGCTGTCACTAGCCATTTTTCATTTATAGTTTCTGTTCCAAAGAGATTTTGTAATTTGTTTCTTCCCTTGTCCTAGCTCATTCTTGCTGGAGCCCTTCGGATTGCTGACAAAGTGGAGTCGGGGAAGACATCGGTGGTGGTGCACTGCAGCGACGGCTGGGACCGCACAGCGCAGCTCACCTCGCTGGCCCTGCTCATGCTGGATGGCTACTACCGCACCATCCGTGGCTTTGAGGTGCTCGTGGAGAAGGAGTGGCTGAGCTTCGGCCACAGATTCCAGCTGGTGAGTCCCTAGCCCATGGAGGGCATGGAACAGAAAGTTCTTGTCCCTCTTGAAGGATTTCAGAGGAGTTTTACATTTCTTGTGAGAAGTTTCCTGGCTGAACTCACAGAAGAGAGGTGAATGCTGATGTTATTGTTTTCTACCTATAATTCCATTCACCTCTTAACCTCCTTGGGACTGTATTGGTTAGATACAGGGAACAGGTGGTATTTAGATGTCTCAGGTGTCTGACTGATAATGTCATGTTCCTGTGCTTAGGCTTAAACTAGGAGTGTGCTTTGGGTTCAGTGCTGGCATTTCTGCTGGGAGCTGGCAGAGACCACTGGGTATTTTTTGTCTTTCTTTCAGTTCAGTCCATTTTTTTAACAAACTGCTTGGGCACCATCTAAGAAATGCTTTGGTATTGAAGAGGTTTGGGAATTTGTTTATAGCCTTGACCTCACATTTTCTTCAAGCACATTTTATTTTTGGAGAGGCTTCTAATTATTTAGGTGAAAGAGCAGCAGCTTGAGCCTGGACCAAGACTGGTTTGTGGTTGCGCCTTAGCACTTGGCAGAGAGGCAGCTTTGTGGGCTTGTGACACAGCAGTTTGTTATGGTTTGCACTGATGGGAATGGAGAGAGCCTTTCAGTAGTATCCTTTCAGTCTTTGTTCCTATTGTGTTTTGCTTGTAGCTGTTCTCTAGTGGTTGTTAATTTTGCAAGGGCTAGAACAAGGTCTGTGTGCCGCACTTGCAGTGGTGGGTTGCACTGTCAAATGCTCTGAGGAAGGTGGGGAAACTGAGGCACTAAAGTGACTGAGGTTCTGCTGCAGGAAAACTTGTTATCTGGTATTTGAGCAATGAGTGTTTTAGCTTCTTCACTGTCTAGGCTAGGAAAATACCAACAGCAATTTCCTTTGGTGAGGGGAGAACAGTTTTAGGGATCTCTGTTACTTACATGTTCTCGTTCTGTCTTTGTGCAGTACTTGGGGCTCCCAGGTAATATATAATCATTAACAATGTACTGTGCTAGTTCTGAGGAGTCGTGCCTCACATGTGTTGGCCACACAGCAGGGTCAGGGTTGGAGGCTGCCTCTGGGAATACTGTCATTGCTGCCTCTCTGGAGGTGGCAGGAGATGGGCTGGGCTGGTGTTTGTACAGCTCTTGGAAGCTGCGAGGTGTTGCTTGATGGGTATCGCCGCATGCTGTGCCTCTAGGTAGTGCTTGCATCCAGCACCCTCTACTACTGAAGTAGCCAGGACAACAGCTGCAACTGAAGCAAAAAGCATTCTCATTTTTCTTCCTTCTGAACTTTAGCTATTAACTGAAATCAGTGCCAGCATAGCATCTGGAGCCTCTACTCAAACAACTCTTGTTTTAACTTAGCATGAAAATATCCCCATAAAGAATTTTCACTTCAAAGACAAAGAGAGTAGCTGTCCTTTACTCCTTTACCCGCTGATATGGACAAAGCAGTATCAGGACTCATTTGAAGTTTTTTAAAGCTGTTGGTAAAGGTTTAGGTGACTGAGAGCAGACCCCATGAAGCCCTGTATGACTCGTGTTCTTTGTCCTGCTGTTGCAGAGGGTTGGCCACGGGGACAAGAACCATGCGGACGCGGATCGCTCTCCCGTCTTTCTGCAGTTCATCGACTGCGTCTGGCAAATGACGAGACAGGTACTCTGCTGGGTGGCACCCGTGTCCCCAGAGCCATGCACAGTGCACCAAGACATTGCCTGGTGTATGGACACTGGAATGGTTTCCAAGCTGACCTGTGCAGGCTCTCCTTCCTGGGCTTGTACTCTTGCTTTGATTCTGGCAGCAGGCTTTTTGGGAGTCTGTTTAGCACAGAGCCCGAAAACACTTGCTAATGTAAGTCCCTAGCACAGTGGGTGTAACAGATCCCTGTTGCCCCTGCTCAAGCTGATCCTGTAACATGTTCTATTTTAACTTCTGCAGGCAAATGTACTGCTCCCAGTTCATAATGTGAGGTACAGAGCTGAGTGCCTCATTTCAGACCTGGCATGGCAAAGGTACAGTCCAGGAGAGATTCCCTGTGTCAGGGAGATTTTTCCCCAGGCATGTGGAACCTAGAAGGTTTTTTGGGATCTTCTGTGACACAAAAGTCAGCTGTGATCAGGCAGTTCACTGAAAAAAGCTAGGCTCACCCTGGGTTAAACCAGGAGGAGTGGAAGAGAAGGATAGCACTATATATAGAAGAAAAGGATGCCACTACATATGACACTGTACCACATCGATGCAGAGAGAAGAGGAGACTTTACCATCATCAAAAGTCACTTTCATTGTGGTCTCCTTGGATTGCTCCTACAGCTGGGCATCCTGACCTGCAGTGATGAGGTCAGGATGTCACAAGTGGGGCAGCCTGGAAAGAGGAGGGTGGTTGTGAGGGAGGAAGGGCTCCTGCTCTCCTCTCCATCACCCCATGTCTTTGCAGTTCACTGCATTTATTCTTAATGACCCTTTGTGGAGCTTCAGTTGTCCCTGTCTCAGGTCAGATTGATTCTGCACAGAGCTCAGCAACAAACATGGCTTGTGCCCACCTTCTGCTCCTGCTGACCCCTGTCACAAGATGCCTTCTTGCTGTTTCCTCTGGGAAGTGCTGTGTTGGGCACCCAGGTTATTTCCATTTGGCCCTAGAAAATTTCCATCTTTTGAATGTATTTATTTCACGTGTGCCTTGTTCACAGTCTGGCTGCAAGGCTTGTCATGAGGGACAGGCATAGCAGAGCAAGCTTCAATTTGAAGCAGCACTGAGTGTACATAAACACAGTGCTCTAACCCTTCAGACTTCTGGCTTTTGCTCAAAATTCCTCTCTGAACATGCAAAGCAGCTTTCCAAGAGGGAAACTCTTGCTCCTGGAAGGAGCAAATATGACCCTGAATATCCAGCCAGGCAGGGAACAGGGACAGATCCTGTTCTAGAAATCAAGAAGCCAACTCCTTACCAAGACCACAGCATGGGAGAAAGTTTATTTTCCTGTTTTAAAATCCCAACCTAATTTTCTATTTCTGCCTAAAGTTTCCTACAGCATTTGAGTTCAATGAGTACTTCCTGATCACCATCCTGGATCACCTGTACAGCTGTTTGTTTGGGACCTTCCTGTGCAGCAGCGAGCAGCAGAGAGTGAAGGAGGTAAGACGGCTTCTCTCCGAGGTAAAAGCCTGTTCCTGATTGCTTTAGCTGGCCAGATATTGCTACAGAAGCTGGTTCCTCACTCAGAGATAGTTGTAGATGTGAGGCTGGAAATGCCAAGCCCCCTTCTCAACAGCTGAGACTTGGAGGGTTTTCCTCTTTGCATAAACTGCTGTCTGTTGGAGGCTTCATGTTTCAGAGCAGCACCATCTCCTTTCTGGATACTGTCTACTTCCAGTTAGTCACTAGTGGTTGAATAACTCTTGATGTCTCCCAGGTAGTGGAAATGCAGTTTTGCTTTGAACTTCAGTTTACTGTAACCTTCTCTGTGGGAACTGGTGCTTTTTTGTCATGCCTTGTCTTTGAGATGATCCCTTTAGGGTGCTTTTGACTACCTAGTGTGTGTTGTCATTCTGGACACAGAGGTTACAGCAAGTAACTGGTCTTTATGTGTGTTCTTGCTGTGCTTGCATCTTCCCAGGAGAGGACAACTCTCCTACTATTATTAAGGACATGCCTCTCTGTCCTGCCACAAGCCAGCTCTGCCCTGCAGTCTGGCCAAGGTTTGTTTGCCCAGGGAGGAGTGTAGAGATGTGTTCATCCAGACCCGGTCTGGAATTAGAAGGAAAACAGTGGCACTCACTCTGTCTCACCTACCTAAAGATGAAGCATTCTGTCACCAGAGGCTGCAGCCTAACAGCACAGAGGTACATGAGGGCAGTGCTGTGTGGACCTGATGTGATTACATTCATAGATGTGATTATATTTGATAGTTAAACATAATCATAAAAACTAGCTGGAAAATAAAAGTGATAGCATTTTACTAGAGTGAAATCAGTGTCCCTGTTTCTTTGGAGTCCACAGTGATTGAATAATTGTCATTTCCAGGAAATAAAATCTGCATGCTGTTTGCACATGGGTTTGGGTTTTTTTTAAAGGCCTCAGCCTAGTGAAGTACTTAATCTAGAAAATACTTCAGCACTGGTTTCAGTGGGAGTATTCACAGGCATAATTATTCCACTAGATCAGGGCCTAAGTCAAATGTTTTCTTTTTTTCCTTTGCAATTAAGTACTCCAGCAAGTCCTCCAGGAGCACTTCAGAGAAGTGAAGTTTAACTAAAGCACCAGGAGTTCACATGCCAGTGTCCCCTTGCTGTAGCAGTGGTGATTCCTGATCTGTGTTGACAGCTGGGTGGGTCAGAGGGGTTGTTCCGTGCCATGGCGTGTGTGCCTGCCTGCATCCATGTGCTTTGAGTACAATAACCACATCAAAAGAACAGTTTTGGCGGGTTTTTTTTTAAGCTAGAAAAAACAACCAGCTCCATATTAATGACAGGCATATGTCTATGCTGCTACAGTTTGTAGATAGCTGGGATTCGTATGGCAAATAAAGCCTCCTCCACCCCCTTCCCTTACAGAGCCTTCCAAAAAAGACTGTATCACTTTGGTCTTACATCAACAGCCAACTGGAAGACTTTACTAACCCCTTGTACGTGAGCTACTCCAACCACGTCCTGTATCCCGTGGCCAGCATGCGCCACCTCGAGCTGTGGGTCGGCTACTACATCCGCTGGAACCCCAGGATGAAGCCTCAGGTACTCCTCTTCCCACTCCTGCTTCCCTCTCTGCTAGTACCAGTACTGTTTCTTTGGAGGTCAAGACCTTCAGGTAATGTACAGATTTATGCCACAGATTTATGCTTAAATCTGAAAACAAACACCTAAATTCAAATGTCAGCAAGAGCAAGCACCACCTAGAGCTGACTAATGCAGGTGCCCAGCTGGACATCACCACCTTGTGAAATCTGCAGGAGCTGAAGATTCTCAGCGATCTGGGAGATATCTCACTTAGAATGTGGGAAAAATTATCTGAGTTGTCTTTACAAAAGATCTTAAAAGCCCTAAGACTTCTCTGAATGTGGGGTTCTATATAGGAATTTCGGGGCTGTATTTAAATTACTGGTGATGGGAACCTGCTGCTTGCTCTGGCTGCCTGAGGCACAGGGGTCTGACCCCAGCCAGCAGGGAAGGTGATCAGTAGGGAAGCTGGCTTGCCCAGGGCAGGCACCTCAGACTAGCGGTCTGAGCATGACCCTGAATGCTGACATCACTTTTTAGTAGAAAGGGACAAAAATTCCCAATTGCTTCAGTGCCTGTCTGCAGGTAGCAGTTTTGCAGATCTGCAGCGTTACACAGACAGGAACCCAGCAAACACTTTGCAGTACTGACTGTTCAACAGTCAGAACTATGTGAAAATATTTAGAAGAATCTGGCCGGGTTTTTTCCTCTCAAGCCCCTGAGATGCCATGGCCAGTGTCTCCCAGAAATGTCAGAGATCAGAGTCTGGCAACTGTCATCTTTCAAAATACGTACAGACTGTTTTGTTTAGCCAGCATTGCACTGTGCATGTTGGACCCAAATGAGCAGCCAAGAGCCAGAGCAAGCACTCAGGTACCTGTGGGCTGGAGACTGATGACACTCACCTACGTCCTTCCCCCATAGCTGTCTGTAAGGTCAGCAGCTTTGTGCTTCAGGCTCCCTCTTCCATGCTGACCTGCCAGTGTTCAGCCACACATTTCCTTGCAGGAACCGGTTCACAATCGCTACAAGGAGCTTCTGGCCAAGCGGGCTGAGCTGCAGAAGAAAGTGGAGGAGCTGCAGAGAGAGATCACCAACCGTTCCACCTCATCCTCGGAGCGCGCTGGCTCTCCCGCACAGTGCGTCGCTCCCGTACAGACAGTTGTATAATAGGGACTTTTTCTTGCTGACTACCTTCCCAGGACCATGGAGGGCAGCTTTCCTGAAACCCCCTGCATTTCCAACATGGTGCCTGGGAGATGCCAATTTATTTATTTATTTCTCTCCAGGGTAATTTATGAGTACTGTAGCACTAGAGAAAGCTTAAAGCAAAAACCAACACAGACAAGACCCCCTATGCAATTACCCTTCTCAGTGGCTAGCTTATATTGCACTTGCCACCTGCAAGAAGCCTGGAGCTTGCTCTTTGTTCACTCATGTGCTGGAATTCACTTGGCTTGAAAGAGTCTGTGCACAAGCATGAAGTACTGTGGAGGAAAAACGTCTGCTCAGAAGTTTGAAAGGCCAAACCTGACTTTGTATTGGAGCTTCAGATGCAGCTGTGCCATCACACACCCTCCTGCACAGCAGAGTCAATGAGGGCATTTGCCAGCACACCTGGAAACAAGCAACAGCAGTGTCTGAAACAAGTCATTCCCTTCACCTCAATCTAGATCATAGGAAGCCATGCAAATGATGCCTTATTTAAAGAAAGGGCAGCTTCTCCCAATAAAACACTGCAGTAGAGGAGTAACAATACAGGACATGATTTTGTAGGACAACGTTTACTTCCATCTCTGCAATTTCAGAATCTCACTTATGGTTTACAGTGGGTGTGCCAGGATACAACTTAAGCACCTTTATTTCAGAGGGGGAGCAGAGTGGGCTCCCCTGGCTTTCCACAGCTCCTCTGGCCTCCAGTGCCTCATACTCATCAGGGGAAAAGGTAATGGAATACCAAGGGGCACTTGTGAACTGCTGGGATCAGCCATTACATTTTGCTTGGGTAAGCATAATTAGCAATTTTAATGCTTCTGTGCAGGGTTATTGTGGTGTACTTATGGTATTTCAGCTTTCTGCTAACTAATGGAAGCAACTGTGCATCAACCAAAGACGCCTTTCTGCCTGCATTGCAACTGCTGCTTTAGGTTTTTCTGGCAGACTGAACAGCTTGGCCATTTTCTAAACCCTACCTTTTTCCTCATAGTCTGCTTCAAGAATTGGTGTCACTCAACTAAACTCAACTCAAGCTAAAATTGAATTTTAATACAAAAATTTACTGTAGGGGATACAACACATACTTGGTGAGCCTATGACTGCCCCCTTGCTCTTCCAAACAGGTAAGCACAGGGTTGCAGAGGAGGGCTCTTGGAGCAAAGGCAGTTCAGTATGCACAAGGCCGCTTCTCCCCGTCTCTGCTGAGGAGAAGGGGTACTGCTTGGTGTGGGTTCCTGTGTTGCTCTTTTAGGATTGGATCCCAGACTGGTCACCTGTTTAATATAACTGTCAGCTGCTTCACTCAGCTGCTATTCCACTAGAGAGGGATTTTTGGAGGGAGCATAAGAGCAGACCTATTCCCACCTAAGAAACGGCCTTTCAAAAGCCACATTCCTTCCAAGGTAGTTAGCAGTCACTTCCTCCTGCAGTCTCCAGTTCTGCCTGCTCTACTGCTGCAATCACCACTCCGTGCTTACAGAGAAATCCAGAGCCGCCTTCTGTCAGGATGAGTAACAGGCTGTACAGCATCACCACGGCTGTTACGGGGTGGCCTGTCACAGTATGGTTCAAAAGTGCAAAGAATCCACACAAAATACTTCCTAAGGACTCAGATTTGCTTTGAGGTTAAAGGGCAGGTCTGCTCTTACCTACAATCACTATAGAAAAGGGTTTAAAGCATTATTCTGTATTAGCAAATTGACTATGTGTGTATATTTTGTTTCTTGATGAAGGCTGTTTGGTTTCCTTAATGCTAATAAAAACAGATAAATGGATAAAGTTCCTGTGCTCTTATTTTCAACTATGTGGTTTTCCAAAGGACTTGCAGGACATGCAGACATTAAATAAATAGCACTGCAAGTTCAGTGTGTGAAATCCAAATCTCTCATTCTTCTGCAGAGGGTCTTTCAAGTTGCTAATGTTAAAACTCTCAAGTCTAGAATGACAGAAAACCAAGATTCATCTTTGGAGAAGTTGCATTTAAGACCAGCACTTAGCTGTCAGTATTATAAAAACAGAATCACAGAATGGTTTGAGTTGGAAGGGACCTTCAAAGATCATCCAGTTCCAACCCCCCTGATTGGCAGAGACACCTTCCACTAGACCAGTGCTCAAAGCCCCATCAAACCTGGCCTTGAATATTTTCGGGGACAGGGCTATCTCCAGACATCCTTCCCAAGAAAAATGACCAAGTGTAAGTTTCAGCTACTGATTTTTCAGGACTCCTGGCATGAGCTGTTCTTTAAGTGGTTACTCCCACTATACCTGGTTAGCAGCATCTAACAGTAGCTAACCCCTTATGTGCAAGGAAACAAGCTGGGTGGATCCCCTACAGGCAACCAACTCAACTCCCTTCTGCCTGTATTGACCCTGCAGAGTTCCCTGCCTGCTCAGCTACAGGCAAGGGTGGACTACTCTGACTCTACCTGCAGCTCTCATTCATCACCCTGACCAGGGAGAAGTCACCTTGCCATAAAAAGCCCACTGGCTGTGGCACAGTGCTGCAGCAAACACCCAGCTAATATAGAGGAAGTGCAGCTTTCCCACAAGTCATTCAACAGGCAAGCTGGCTTTATTATTTTTCAACTGTATATACAGGTAATCTGGGTCTTCTATACATTCCATTAACAGGAAATTCTTTACATTATTAACATAATAAATAACATTTAATCAGCTGTGCAAGTCAGAGCACAAACTTAATTGCACTACTACCAAAGTTGATAGCTCATCAAAGCACATACTTAAGTTAAAAGCAAGATGCCAGGACCAAATGGCACAATTGAGGCACTTGCAGTTTAAAACACCTGTGTGGTTTTTCTCACTCCTTTACCACCCAAAGCTGTCAGCTAGAGACAGGGTATTACCCCCTACCCTACATCATTTTCCTAAGGCAGGATTTCTGCAGAAAATTTTCACTTGATCATTAAGCAGTGTAATTCATAAGCTACTTTGCTCTTTTTCTAAGCACTCAAACATCCATTCCCACTGATGCTGACTAATGCAATGTAGCAGATCAAGAACCAGGGATGCCTTTTGAAGAGAGCCCCACAAAACACCTTTGAAGGGGTTTTACCTGTTCTCCCTCAGACACTCCCAGAGATGGAGCCATTGCAGCTGCACACAGAACAGAACTGACAAAAGCCCTCTACACCCAGGACTGCAGCACTGTTTTCACACGAGATGCATCCCAAGAGGCCTCCCAGATCAACAGCAGGAAATGGCATTGGCACATCACACACACACCAACCCACGTACGTGTGCAGTGCTTGGTGTGCTGGAACAAAACAGAAGGACTGCTGGAACCATAACATAGGGAACTGGGGGAACCCTACTGTTAAGATTCACTGGCCATGTACCTTGAAAATAGAATGTGATTTAAGCTAGACCATAATATATACAATCAAATGCAGGGATGGAGAGCCAAGAGCCTGTAAGCCTGTATTTCAAAAGTGTGCTTAGCATACAGTAGTCTCTTCCACACAGCAAGAAAGGCAGAATGTAAGTTTGGCCAGGATGCTTCAAGAACATCTCCTGCAGAAGAGTCAGTAGTCCCAGCTGACATCATCTTTCTGTAGAGAAGTCTGTATGGTCTGCATGTCTCTCAGCAACTGAAGATTTTTCCGACTCTTTTCCCCAGGCTTCACTTTGATGGGACCTGCATTCTTTCCTTTTGTGGTTACTGTAGTTGTTACTTTAACCTCACTGACTGGGAACCTGCTGTCTTTTATTTGTTTAGCAGAAGTCTTTCTGGACTTGCATTCTCTCTTAAGTCTCTCTAGCTGAAAGAGAAACCCAAAGAAAAACATTAAGAAGTGATCTTGTTTCAGTTTTATGTTCAGCAATTCTTCCAATCAGCTGAAATATCCCACCACTTATCTCACCCACGTAAGCAAATGGCTGTTTCCAAGTCACACTGGACAATAAATATTTTCCTTACAAAGCATTGTTATATTTGCATCTTTAGAGCTGTGTTTAGCTTACAGTGATGTACCTCCTCTCTAAAAACTGAGACGTTCGTTATGGGGGAACATTGCCATCAGGAATGTAACATAAAAAGATGCAGATGAAGAAAGTTGATTTATCACTGTTACCATCCAGTGATTGGAAAAGAAAGCAAGGGTTTTTTACATACATACTGGTAATTTTAATAGCTAGTCACTGTCAGAGGTGTAGCTTTGAAAGAATACCAGAGCTCTGCTGGGATGAAAAGGTGGTATCCACACACAGCTCTCTAACATCACGGCATGTGAGCCAGTCTCAGTACTCCCCAGCAAAGGCTGAATGGGGAACTGGACAGTCTGAGGTTCAGACACATTCATACACGCAAACCACAACACAGGTGGCTTCTGTAGCTCCCTCTCTGCAGGTGGTGGTGCTCCCTCCTTCTAGCTGACAGCATGCAACTATTTTCCTAAACCCCAGCTCCTAAAACTTTTGCCAACAGCACATGCAGCATCATTACTGCTGAGAACCACAGCACATCTGCTTCTCTGCAGCAGTTCCTCTGAAGATCATAAGATATCAATTTCACAGGTCCATTCTGCATGTCAGGTCTCAGCATGTGTTTTGTGTATAAATTACATCAGGTGAGGGTGAATAGTGGTTTGTATGAACTGAACCAGATTAAATACATGGGGTTAAGCTCTTTGGAAGAAATTCACTAAAATTAATGAAGACAAAAAAAACCAGGGAATCAGTATGCTTTATAGCTTTGAATGAAAAGGCTACACTATCCAAAACATTCTGAAAGTTATAAAATAGGCAAAACAGGTATTTTGAGTCTTAAAAGATGCAAATCAAAATATAAATAGGTCATTTACTCCAAGTAAAGGAAAACTGTTCAGCAATGTTCAAGAGAACAGATGCAAAAGCTCTGTCCAGGACAGGGTGAAGAGTGTGCACAAGGGTGACAGAAAGGATGTTTTTGCAAAAATACTGGGATGGATGGAGGTATGCAGACTAATTTTGGCACATCAAAGGTAGAATTAACTCTAGTTATTTCTGCTTTATGCAATTGCTGCTAGATTAGGATATAACAAAAAAAACCCTGCTTAAGTCAGCAACTCTACATAAGCATGATCACAGGCAAAAGAAACTCACCTGCAAACGATGCTTCTGAACTTTGCTGATTTGGTCTGCCTTTGCTTCCATCCTTTCCACTAGTGCATCGAGCTCCCTCTCCAGCTCTTCCCTCACTGTAGCACTTGGGGCCTCCAGGATGAGCTTTGACAGCTGCTGGTGATCACTAGCACCCAATTCAGACAGAACAAGGCTTGCATCAGTTTCCATTGGCTTCTATATCTTGTACCCAGTTCAGAAATAACACTTCTAGGAAACCATAGCACCAGCAGCCAGGCATGTTCAGCACACCATAACAAACCAGTAAGAACAGTTTTTGCTGGTTTGCAGCATTATTACAGTAGCGCATCGTAGTGACAGGCTGCTGCAACACTGAGTCTCAATAACTTAAACAGCTTCCAACTACAAGATGCATATTCAAAATGACCAAATAACCATTTGAGAGCTTGATCTCAGCACTCACTCAGTTAATATTCTGTGTATTTGTACCTACTGCAGCTGTGCAGTACAGTAACAACTCACGTTCTGTTAACCAGGACAAGCAAAACACCCAGCAAAGCTATCCTCTAATGGACTATTTGTCCAGATCCTGCTTTTGGCTAGGATAGCATTTTCATTTTTAGTAGCTGTTACATTGCTGCGTTTTGGATACAGTACAAAAATAATGTTTTTAACACTGATGTTTTCATTGTTGCTCAGCAGTACTTACCCTAAGCCAAGGGCTTTTCAGTGTCTCCTGCTATGCCAGTGAGCAGGGGCACAAGAAGCTGAGACAGGGAGGTATCTGGGATAGCTGATTCAAACTGGCCAAAGGGATATTCCGTACCACAGAACATCATGCCCAGTATTATAAACCAGGGGGAGTTAGCCACGAGGGGACAATTGCTTCTGGGGATGAGCATTGGTCAGCAGGTGGTGAACAACTGTACTGTGCATCACATGATTTTTTTACCTTCAGTTTTATCTCTCTCCCTTTTTCATTACATTTTACTTTATTTCAGTTACTAACCTGTCCTTGTTTCAGCCCATGGGTTTTTCCTTTTCCTGATTTCCCTCCCCATCCCACCAGAGCAGGGGGGCAGGAAAGCAGCTGCACGGTGCTTAGCCACCAGCCAGGGTTAAACCAAGAGAGTATTTTCTGGCACCCAACCTGGCCCATGAGGGTGAATGACAGATCTGACCAGAGTGTGCGAAGACAAATCTTTTCTAGGCACCGTTGTATTGGTTTAGTAGTGGCAGGTCGCAATGCTGGTTCATGGTGCCACGGAATCCCGGGCCACGACATTCCCGGGGAACGGGCGCCCTCCGTGCGCCGCGGGAGCCATCTCCTGGGGAATCCGTGTAACTACACCTTGCTCCTTCCCGGCTCGGCAGCCAAGCCTACCGGGGAGACGCGGTCCCACACCTCCGCTGCTGCTCCGGGCTAATTACAGCAGCCTTGGAGAACCCGCAATATCCCGCGGGAGCTCAAACCAGCGTGGTTCCAGTGCTAGGATCAGCAAGGTGCTGAAGGGGGTGCAAATCAGGGAAGGATTTGTGTCTGGGGGCAGTGAGCAAGCAGCTGCGTGGGACTGAGTTGCTGGTCAAACTACAACACAGAAAGCTACCTTCTACACTAAAGACAGGATAGTGAGGGTACACACCACAGGGAATCCCGAGTTTCTCCTCTGGGACCACAGGGAGAACATCAAGTGGGATGGAAAAGCTGTGCCTCAACCCTAGAGGCACAGGTATGTGAATTGCAGGAAAAAAACAAGCACAAATAGGAATTCTTCCAGGGAAGTTGCTGCTTAAGTCTTCAGTGGGCAGCTCCCAGACAGAGTGGCAGGGCTGATGTTATTCCTGATCCTATGGAAAGGAATTCTAATCCTTTTTTACAGGAAATGGAGAATCCTAGGACCAGTATTACAGGAGCCCTGTCTCCAGCCAGGTGCAGGAGAGGGACAACCAGGTGAACTGGACTGTGTGGCTCAGATGGCCTGGGCACATCAGCCCCATGGGAGCACAAGGCTTTAGCAGACCCTGGTGCAGTGTACCCTAATGCCATCAAGTTGTACAGGGGCAGAACCCACTTGTATTTCTGGAGTGACAGGGGCATCCCAACAGCTGATGGTCTTGGAGGCTGAAACCAGCCTGACAAAATGACTGGCAGAAGCATCCCATCGTGACTGGCCCAGAGGCTCTGTGCACCCTTGGCAGAGACTGTCTTGGGCTGGGGCATTTTAAGGATTCAAAAGAGGGGGCTCTCCACATAGCTGCCTTGGAGACAAAGGAAATGAAGCACCTGTGTACCCTGCCTTGTCTCTCAGAGGACCCTTCTGATGTGGTGCTGCTGAAGGTCAAAGAACAAGAGGTGACAGAATGATTTGGGTTGGAAAGGACCTTAGAAATCATTGAGATCCAAACTCCCTAGCATAGGCAGGGCCATTTTCAACTAGAACAGGCTGCCCAGAGCCCCATCCAACCTGACCTTGAATGTTTCCAGGAATGAGAATCCACACCTTCCCTGGACAACCTGTTCCAGGGACCATCCTCACAGTAAAGAATTTCTTCCTAATATCTCATCTAGGTCTACCCTCTTTCAGTTTAAAGCCATTACCCCTCAGGCAAACACTATACACCCTCGTAAAAAGTCCCTCTATTGTAGCCTCCTCTGAGCCCTGAAAGGCTGAAAGGCCCCCAGTGAGGTCTCTCTGGAGCCTTCTCTTCTCCAGGCTGAACAAGCCCAGCTCTCAGCCTGTCTTCAAAGGAAAGGTGCCCTCTGATTGTCTTTGCTGGCCACCTCTGGACTCACTCAAGCAGGCCCACATCCTTCTTGTGTTGGGGGTTCCAGAGCTGGACACAGCACTGCAGGTGGGGTCTCAGCAGAGCAGAGCAGAGGGGCAGAATCCCCTCCCTGGCCCTGCTGCCCACGCTGCTTTGGATGCAGCCCAGGACACGTGTGGCTTTCTGGGCTGGGAGTGCCCATGGCTGGGTCATGTCCAGCCTCTTACCCACCAGCACCCCCAAGTCACTTCAGCCATTAGCTACCCACCCACCACCTTTTCCTGGCCTGAAAGACTGTTATGACAGCTGAGTCCAAAGTCATGGACTAAATAAACTCAATGGACTAGTAAAGGGATTGTCCATAGACTACAGAATGATATCTGTGTGTACCTACATCAAAAGGCTGGAAAGGTGATGGTGGCTAACTGGGACATACTGGAAAGTGTGGGGCTTGGGCAGGATGTAACTGGTACAGTGTAAGGGATGAATACTGCCCATCACAACACAGGGGAGGGCTGGGTGTGGGGGGTGTGAGTGGCAGCAGGATCCTGTGCTGGCTGGCTCCACACAACAGTCCACTGCACTGGGGCCGTGACCACACTTCTCCCTCACCTCTTCTGAAATCAATACTGCTGCACATAAGCACAGGGCTGGTGTTCGGACTGTTTAGCAGAGACTCTAACTGCAAGGACAATTGACAGCCTCTGCAGCCAGCAAGACAAAGATTACATTCTAGAGATTTCCTAAACTAAGAACTTTCTCAGGCAAAACCTTCCAAGTTCAAAGCAACAAGGCAGAAATATGAAACATCCGCATTCATAATCTGCAGAAGAAAATATGCCACACTCACAAACTCATCTGTCCAAATTCATCTTGTAAAGTCAGCAACACTTCTGAGAGCTCTTCCTGAGATGAGGATGAGTCCATTGTCAGGGAAGGCCTTCTGCTTTTGCAAGCAGGATGACCAGAGCTGGTGGGTTTGGCTGGAGTGTCGTTCACCACATGTCTGTTACACAAAGCTTTGCTGTGATGTTTCATCAGGTGCAGCACGTGCTGCACGTTGGCAGTAACCGAATGACTGGGACTGGTAGACTGAAAGGAAAAGAGATTTCTTTTAAATGGGATTATCAACAACTTCATAATACTGGAGAGCATTCAAAAGCAGTGCCACTTTTGTTTTGCTGACAAGAATGTAATTTTTGTTTGAATTAATATGCACTAACAAGAACATCTTGTCAAGCAGCATAGTGCAGGCCTATTTTTGGAAATACCAGCTCAGCTAGTTGTCAATATCCAACAAGTATTTCAAAGACAATCTGTATGAAAAGTGTCAAAGAAAATTAAGTTATCTGACCACTGGGTGTCAGAAGTGCACCAACCCAAAGCCCCTTAAGGAGCTGCAGCTACTGGGCTCTAAGCTTTGGAATTAATCAGCTCACCTTACCAGCCACAAAGGGTACATCACCCAGACACAACCTGTAATGGGGCTGCACAGTGGAATGTCTGACAGAGCATTTCTGGAAAGAAAGAAGAGACAAGTATTTAGCAAAATTATAATACAGCAAACACCCTTTCTCTTTACTTTGTAGTAAAAGAGGCAACCTGCTCCCTCATCACATGCACATAACCTTATTTAACTCCTCAGTAATTGCCCTTCTCTTCCCCACATCTTACCTTCTCTGGCTGCTTAGCTTTTTTCCTGGGTTGTCTTACTTTTGGAGAAAGCAGTGGTGATGCTGCTTGAATCAGTAGTCTGTTGGTTTCCAGGCCTGTCTGAAGCTACAATTGAGGGAATAAGGGGAGTTACTGAAATTATATTAATAAATAATCAGAGACAGGGCAAGCAGAGAACTGCAAGAATTTTAAAAACATAGGCTCTCCAGAAGAAAGGGCTGCAAATTTTTAGGGTATTTTTGCAGTCAAAGGCCAACTTAAACATTAAATACTTCCTCTGTTAGCACTACTCATCAGTAATCCTAGTAAATTAGAGAATTAGCCTTAGTCCATTAGTCCCATGCAGGCAAGTGCCAAAACATCAGCTGTGCTTTACACTTGGCAAGGAATTGGGGAGCTCAAGCCACCCAACCATGATCAATTGATCCCATGACATATAGTTACTAAGCAACTACTCCTTCTGTTCTATTAAATTTGACAGTAAAAAACCCTCCAAATAAACAAACAAAAAACCACAATAAACAAACTAACCACCAAAGCAGCTGTTGAAAGAGTTAAGGTTAGAACTTCCTGTCGACAGTGAGAATCCTAACACGCTTTGCTGTTCAAGAGGCAGATACTGCATGGCTTTAGGAATCAGGTCCTGAAGAAGCATTCGCAGCACAATTTTCCATTATTCATTTGAGGTACCCCTTTCCCCATCACACCAAACTTATGGCAAAGGTTAATGTTAGAATGCTTAATGAACAGCACACTTTCAGGTTAGAAGACCACCCAGCATCCTTAAGGGCTCATAATCAAGAGTATGTTGCCTCTTTTTTGCTTCCCTGTACAATATTTTAATTACAATTATGAACAAGGGGGCCCATTTGTTGACTTTAATATATTGAAAGGTTGCCATGCATACTCAATTATGGATTAGTCTGAATTTCTACTCCTCTTCTCCAACTTTTAGTAAAGAAATCAAAGTTTCACTGCACATGTGGTGATAGGTTTCCAAAAAGTTCGGAGAACTTCAGAACATTTAGTACCTCAGGCAGAAGGAAAAACAAAAAAAGAAGAAAAAAAAAGACTAAAACCAGGATTTCACAATTCTGTGAGGCATATGGGGGGCACTTTCAGTAAGTTTAGCTGAAAAGTTGATAAAAAGGAAAAGAGCTAATTACAGTGCATACCAGTACAAAAGAAATTTCCTGTTGGTTACCTCAGCTGCTTTTTCCTGGACAAGCTTCCTTGCATGTTCTTCCTCATAAAGCTTCTGTTCCAGCTCTTTCATTTTTTTCTAGTCAAAGTTGAATCAAAATAATAGTGTTACTAATGAAACCATTGTTTTTCCTTCCTGAAGCCTACAATATTAAGAGCTTGCACAAAACCATGAGTTCATCTTACAACTTAAAGATAAATGGAGATTTGAGCATTAGAATTATTGCTGATGCTTTGCCTGTATAGGCATAAATACAGCAGTCAAAAGCTTATGCTTATCATTTAAATTGATTTTTCTATTCTTATTTTCACAATGGGTATCTGAACTTAGGTCACAGCCAATACACAGAGCAATACACAAGGCTCTTTCTCTTCAATTGTAAAAACACCCTAGACAGTAGGTTGCTTTGTGTACATGATCCCCCAAGATTGTGTACTCCAAAAGAGCTAACAAAGACATGTCATTATAAGGCAAAAGAAGACTTGCTTTATTTAGACCACTAATGGTATTTTTGCTAAAATCTGTAACTTACACTCTTACAAGAAAAGAATTTTTGAACATCTAGCCACCTTCCTAATAAAGAAGAAGGAGGAAAGGTTGTATGATGCCCCTGAGATACCTTTAATACAACTGAAGTAATTTCATCTTTTTATTACAAAAGCTTTAAGGCCTCTTTTGAAACTCTTTTTCAAAGGAAAAGGGTAACAGGGAAAGCACACATCTCTTTGTAAACCTCCAACAAGATGAAAACATTGTTTAAACAAGATACACTGAAATTCCCAATGTGAAAGTTATCAAATAATTTTCTGGCTTTATACAGCAATGAAAAAATAACCCAGAGCTCCAGTCCCCAAAACAATTTCCCTTCTCTTCCTCCAAAGACTGGTAATTCACAGAGCCACTAATCAAACTTGAGGCAGAAAAGCATGTTATACAGACGGGCAGCTGTGTTTGCACACTTATTTGTTTATAAACCCACTACATAGAGGTACTAAATATTTCAGTTCTGCTTTACTTAAGCATTAACTGCCGGAATAATGTAATGAGCTGTTATACAAAGGTGCTAAAAGGCAAAAGCCTGGATAAACATTGAGGACAAAGGCACTATATATAGGAACCAACTTTTTCTCTTGAATGAAAGAATTATTCTGATGAATTTTTTTTTCATTCAAAACAAAGATATTCCAGGTAACTTAAAATCATCTTCTGCCCTTTACAATTATTGGCACAACTCTTTATATCTATGTGGTCAGTCTCAAAGACCTTTTATTAACCTCTTAAGTTTTACAGAATTTTTAGTATGAAAATACTGAGTAAAATATTCTGTTTAAACTAAAGATTGACATGAAGCTGGGCCAAGGCTCTTATTCTGAAATGAATGAGTATTCCCTCAGCTACCTGTTCAGCTGCAGGGTGCAGCTCAAACTACACAGCAAGAATGTATCTTACTGTATCATCCATGACAGACCCTGTTAGAAATTATATATCCAACTTAGATTCCCTAAATACTTTTTTTCTTGCATATAGCAGAAGCTATTATCCAGATTACTGGACTGTCACTAAGAGAGGCCACAAAGCCAAGCAAACAGCCCCTGCCCAGCAGTGCTGCCCATCATGTAAGACAGCACTGCAAGGGGCAGCAGGCTGCAGGTCAGCCCCAGGCTGCCTGAACATCCACTCAATCACCAGGAGCCACTGCAAAAAACTTTATTGACAAAATAGAAATAAAATATTTCAGTGCCTATTTTTGATGTGTTTTGTAACAGAAAATTAATTCCATGCAACCACCTACTCATAGAATCCCAGAATCACAGGATGGTTTAGGTTGAAAGGGGCCTCTAAATGTCACTGAATCCAAGGGACACTTTCCACTAAACCAGGTGGTTGCTCAGAGCTTTCTCCAAACTCATCTTCAATGTTTCCATGAACAGGGCATCTGCCACGTCTGCAGACAATCTACTCCAGTGTTTTGCCCAATCCACAGAACTGGGGG
>NW_005054302.1:9692751-9703176 GCF_000277835.1 Geospiza fortis
TGGTTTTAAGTCTCACTGTCAGCATTAAGATCAACTATTATAAACTACAGTTGGTGAAAATGTCGTCCACACACACATTAAAATTCTGGCCATCTGGCTACAAACAAGACCACAGCCCAAAACTGTACTTTTAGGGAACAGCCACATTTCTTACTCTATCTCCAGACACAGACATGTTCAGATCTTCTCAGTTAACTGTCCAGAGAGTGCACTGCAGGTCTACAGTTGAACTAAAGATGCCTCAAAAGCATTTCCAGGGTAAGTACTCCACATAAAAAGCAATCTCAGCATTTCTTTTTCACAGCCACTACTGACATTAGCAAATTACTTGAAGACAATACCTATAGGGTCAATAGTGTCTCTGGGGAGATTAAATGCTCTCAGTAAGACCCCCACACAACCTGTGCCTGGCAGTGTCTGAACTCAGAGGCAGATACACCACCACTCACTCATGAGCCATCACCTCACCACTTCCCATCCATTTCAGCACACCATGTATGAAACAGTCTCTTATTTCTTGCTTCAAATTCAACTTGAAAATGTTCCTATGATCTTCCCACAACTACAGCACAGATCAAAGAGGGAACAGATGTAGCACTTCTCAGTAGAGAGTGCAGTCACTCTTTGAAGATATACAGCTAATACCTATCACATAGATGCTCACATACAAACATAGCCTATAACCAGAGGCAGGCAGACCTGACAACCAGAAAATGGCTCATAACTACATAATGAAGACAAGAAAAATGAATTCACATCACAGCTTAATCCATATTTATTTCAGGTCTCGGAATTGTTTTAAAAATTGTGTGAATTTAACACTCAAATCCTCTAAAACATATTTAATTGTGGCATCTACTAATTCCTAAAGAATCAAAGACCTCTGGTTTGATCCAGAAAAGAACACAAAAAGAACCATAAGGCTGAAATTATTTTCACTAGCCAAGCACAAAAAGACAAACAACCCAGTCTCACCAAACTTCAGCTACTACCAGTCAAAACCTTGTACAAGCCTTTCAGAGGGAATGCCAGCTGCTGAACGTGTTATTTCAACTCTAACCCTGGAGAAAATCACTGCTACTTTCAGAGTACAAGACCCAGGAGGCTCCTATTTCTCTTTTCAAGTGTTTGGCCTAAGTAAACAATGCAACCACTTGTACTCTACAACTGCAGCTCACCACAACAGGGTGTCAAGACCTTAAAAAGCTTGTTGCAGCTGCTTTGGCTTAGGGGCTTCCAAGAAGAGCTGCAGCATCTAAATGTCCTGCAGCAAGCCAAGCAGCTAAAGATTTACTACCAACGCCATCTATTTCACTACCTGAGGTAAGGGCTGGTGTGCAGGGTGGCCAGCCTATGATTTTGACAGAATCCAGAAATGCCATCCAAAACACCACAATCTAATTATGTGCTATCTGGTCCTTTTTGGGGGAACAGGGAAGAAATTTGCAGAAGGGAGCCTCTCTCTGGTTAAGCCCTCTGTAGTTTCCAAGCTTGGGAGACTTGTGGTCTCTCTTACAGTAGCAGAAAGAGGTATCTGGATGGGGCATCAGAGGCCAACACCACAGAAGGTGCAGAGAGATGTATGGGGTTTGTGTGGTAGCTATGGGCAGGGGTGGCTTCTCTGAGGAGCTGCCAGACACTTCCCCATGCCAACAGAACCAATGCCAACACAGCCAATGCCAGCTGGCTCCAAGACAGACCCACCACTGGCCAAGGCTGAGCCCAACAGCAATGGCAGTAGCACCTTTGGGATTACAGACAGGGAGGGGGAAAAACCTGCTGGGAACTGCAGCCAGAAGCAAGGAGTGAGAATGTTTGAAAGCAGAAGCCTTGCAGACCCTAAGGACAACAAGGGAGGGTGAGAAGGTACTCCAGGTGCCAGAGCAGAGATTCCCCTGCAGCCCATGGTGAGACTGAGTTTTATTTCTCACCATAAAATTATAAAAATTCAAGGGTGAACCCACCACAACAGAATATGACCAAACACAGTCCCATTGAGTTTGTAGAAGCTACTGATTTCAACAGAGTCCTGAAAAGGCAGATTGACTCAAATCCACAGGGAGTCAACCAGTGCTAGAGGCCTTGCAACATGAGACCACAGAAGTCTGCACACAAAATAACTAGTAATAATTGTGTTTCTTAAGAAGGAGGGCTAAGAGGAAAAAATCCCATCAAATTCACACAAGTCAGGGGGAATCTCAATCATAACAGGAAATAACTACTATTCAGTAGGATGGAAAGCAAGTCAAGATCTTAGGAATGGCTGCAATCTTACAATGCCTAGGCATCAACTAAGCACAAGAGGAACACCAGAAGACTGTTAAGGCATAATTAACTCCAACTCTCGCAATGCAGTGCCCCAAAGCCTACCTAGACATGTACACTTGCAGCAATAACTTTAAGTTTCCACAACTCCTCAGTTTAAAACAAAGTTTAGCTGCTGTCTTACTCTAAAGCACTAAGTTCTGTTCAGCTCTGCTATTGCCATAAGCTATGAAGTACAGATTACAATAAACAAGATATATATGATCCAGTATCCAAGACAAATGCCAGACCTCTGCTGTGGACTGCATTGTAGTTAGTCTGTTGTACTCTTTTTCCAGTATATCCAGCTTCTCCAATTTAGACTGAACATGCGATTGGTCAAGAAGCCGATCTCTCTCCAAGGAGCCCTCGAAGGGAGAAGTAACAAGAAAAACAATTATAAGCACAAGAAAACAAAACCATCTGTAGCAAGCATCTGTGTAACATCTTTGTGTCTGGAGCACAAAGAAGTCCATAAACAGCCCAAAGGAACTACTAATTCCTCCGTGCAATTTTAGATGGTGCCACAATCAGGGAACAAACTGCAGTACTGGTCCACCAGTGTTGGGGAGCCAGACATTTAACCACATCTGAGAGAGGATTCTGCAGTCTCTCCTTCCTCCCAACTCAAAACATTAAAAAAAATATGCAGAAATTAGAAATAGCTTTCTTGATTTCTTTTTTTTCCCCTTCTATTTAACAGACTGAAATAGAATAGCCACAGAGACCAATGAACAGATAGCTCTAGATGACCCATTTACCTATAAACAAAATTCAAGTTCATTTTAGATATAGGCAAAATCCCAGTCACTGATGATTGGGAATGATTGGGTGATCATGGGAAATAGAAATTTTACTGCTATTTCTACAGAATCAGTATTTCAGCCCCAATTTAGCAAGAGTAGTGCAAGTAAAGAAAATCCCCAAAGGCCTGAAGACTGTAAACACAAAAGGGAGGTTGTTTCCCAGTGGCACACAGGTATAACACTGGAAGATAAGGATGAGCTACTGCAGTAAGCCAATCATGCAGAAGCAAACAATTCATATTAATGCCAGAGCCTGCTATTGCCTTAGAAACAGGTGCCCAAAGAAAATACTAGGGTCAGGATAAGACTGTGAAATTTAAGTAGGGAAGCTATCCATACCTAAGAATATGAAGGCCAGCTGAAGTAGACACCCACGCTTAAAGGTATAAAAATTACAGCAACTATGAAAAATCATGACATCATTAATGACTTTTATGATTTAACCCTGAGATAGTTTTGGGAACACACCTGTTTCTCCAAGAGATGCGTCTTCTCATTTTCTGCATGCTGGATCATTTGTCTCATGTAGTCCAGCTGTTTCTCTAGAAGTCTGCATCGAGACTCAGCAGCTGCCAGCTGAGAAGTCAGTTCTGAAGATAACAGAAGGCAGAAAGTAGAAATCATGCATTGCTTATTTCTGGGATTTTTTTTGTTGTTGTTTTCAGGAGAGTTTCAAAACAAACAAGAAAAGGGCCATCTAAGAAACTTACATATTATGCTGAATGAACTTTTGTATAAAAACCCCTAAAATTAAGAATGCCTTAAAATTCTTTCTTTGTAACTCCCCAAGTCACCCCATTAAAAGATGCTGAACAAAGTAAATTAAATTGGTTTATGCATTTATAGGAATAAAGCTTCATCCACATCAATGTTCTATAGTATCTATATACACTTTGCAAACAACCTTGATTTTTCTTTGACACTTCAGTCTTGTCCCGTTCTTTGTGTTGCATTTGTTCACTCAGCATTTGTTTGAAGTTTGCTGTTTCCCTGCTGAGGTGTTTTACATTCTCCTCTGCCTCAAACCGTTCCAACTCCAGTTGATGAATTTTTTCCTGGAGGTTCTTCAGAGCAGAAAATATTGCTGCAATTGAACAAGTACCTTTTGTTAGATACCATTAAATCATCACTTCAATACAACATTAAACTTGAAATGTTATTATAAAAGCATGTTATGTAAGAAGGTCAGAGTGTTCCTTAGCAGTATCCAAGAGTCCTTCCAGGAATTAGGACCTATTTCCCTTTAAACCATAACTGATTCTAAAACTAGTCTCAAACAAATAGATGCCATTAGTGCACACCCTTCACCTGACATATTTGGGAAAGATACAACTATTTCCCAGAACAAGGCATATAAATATTGTGTCAACTGAGAACAAACAGAGTATCCTCTGACCCTTTATCAAAAGGCAGTGAGAAGTCCCAACTAGATAGTGAAAACAGCAGCAATTCTCCATATTAATATTATTCCTACCACAACAAATACATGAACAGTGTTCCCATGAATGGCCACACAGCATTATAAAGGTTAACAATGAGAAGAGCTATAAAAGTGCTTATAAATAAGCAGATTTCTTTTTTAATTCTTCTGGTTGTTGTGTTCCCCTCCTCCATCTACAAACACACATCTCCTTAGTACTGAACCATTTTGCCTTTCTGCTGCACTCCCAGCTTTAGCAGTCAGTAAACAAAGCCTTTCTATATTCTTCACCACAAAAGGAAAAGTAGCTGTAATAGAACACACATCACCTTGCAATTAGACCATCTGCTGGTAATCTGATGTATTACCTATCTCTTAGCTGGCTGTTTAATTCTGTGAAGGGAACCATAACCATAAGCCCTTTCCTCTATACAGCGCTGCTGAAGTTAAACATAAGAACATTAGAACACATGCAGCTCAAATAGCAGACTAATCTGCAAGGTCACATTAGCCTACTCTTTTGTGCTTAAATCCACTCCAGAGAAAGAATGTACCTGTAATATAGCATGCTTGAGCACTAGAAGAGTTGGGACTGCATATTGGTTTGTCCATCAGATAACACAAAAAAAATTTTAAAATATTATCAAATCTTGAAGTGAGTAACAGCACATGAGAGTATCACATCAATGCAAGCCTGTTAAGTACATAAGAAGAGCAGGCACAGTTAAGGGGAAGTAATCGATAATTTGGCCCTATTTATAATATCAGAATCACCAATTGCACCCTCTTCTGTATTTACTGTTCCTAGGATTCACTTGAAATGGGCATAGCTGAAACAATGAACAGGTTTGTTACTATTACTGTTAAAAGCTACATTGAAATCTCAGTATATACACAATAATGACTAACAAGACAACAACTAAGCAACTCAAGCAGTGAACAGATAAAGGTAAAATGCAACAGGCCAAGTATTATTCAGTCACGTTGGAGTATTAAAGCCAACTGTGCATGCTGACACACATATACAACACAAAGACATTAAACCCAAATTAAACAGAATTCACTATACTCAATTTCAGGATTTTTCAATAGGATTTCTTTAATATGGGGAATGGGAGCAGCAATGACGACCCTCAAGAACAACCAAATCAATTTTGCCATTTGAAATTAATTCCCACATCCTTAAGTTTACTAAAATATACACCGCAGAACATTTCTGCATTTTTAAAAGCTATGCAAAAAGAGAAACATATGGGATCATCCATGTGTTGGATTAAATTTTCAGTACATACTCACATTCACTTGCACTTCATTTAAGCATTTTTTGAAAATAAAAATTTGCTAGTTTCTACAACGGGATATAATTTATCTGATTGTCTTCTACCACCCATCCTTATTTCAGAGTAGGCAGAGTCGCTGTTAGAAAAAAAATTGCCAAGTGAAAACTAGAAGTCAAAACTTTATTGCTAATGCAACATGCAGCACACTCTACAAAAATACACCTGCATCAGTAATTCATAAGGAAGCGCTTTCCTGCACATCCAATTTTTCATCTGTAAAGACTGTTTTAGTTTTGTGTCAACAGCACTCTCAAAACTGATGGCCTTGAGAGTACACACTGCATTTTAAATAGTGCTGCAAGAACTGAGATTTCATCTTTAAAGTCATTAACACACAAGTCTCTAGTAACTCAGACATGAACTGTGTTATTGGAACAGACACTTGAGGCTATCATCCTGATTTTTTACTTAGTTTGGGTAATATTAGGATTCATCCTAAGCATTTCTCACTTTTCTCCATAAGGAAAAAATATCAAGCAGTTCATACCTTTAAGTCTCCATAACACTCCAGTCTTAAAGGGAGCATTTCTGCAATGACCCTGAGCCAAACAGTTCTTCAAAGGATCAGTCCTGCTCTGTCTCCCAACTCCTCATGATGCACCCTGTTTATACCCCAAGGCAGCTCTGCAGTAAGTCTCACTAGATGACAAGCTAATTCACTAAAACAACAGAAAACTAACCAAGAATAGTTTTTTTCTTCATGTCCAGCATGGGAAGGGAGGGAGAAGGAATAGCCTAGAAACAAGAAGAATAAATGGGAGTAAAATTGCCTCCATTTTGGTGTTGTGAGCACCTGTTCAGCACTTTGCTGAAGCCTTCTCTGTATCCTTAAGCCTTCACTGATAAGATAAATACTCACAATACATTCTTCATCCATGACAAGCCTTCCAATTTTAACAGGACCAAACCTCTTCCTTTGCTCCAAGCCATTCTGGGGACTAAAATCTCCTTGTTTCTAACTCAGCTAGGAACTCAGGAAAGGAAAAGTTGAAGGAGAGGAAGACTGAAGAAGGGACAAAAGACCTGAATAGTTCATGAATTTGTACTGACAGACAATTTCACAAATCTCTACTACCGAAGAGGAGCATATTTCTCCATTTGTAAGATGACCTTTATCATCAGGTGCTCTTTGGAAAGAGAAGTGCCAAGGACCTACAAAACAGGTGACCTGGACATCACTGGGAATTGATAAAAGCATAAAAAGACTGCAACCTTCATAGCTGTGGAAGACATATGGTATTCTACCACCATTTGGAAACACGTAGTAAAACAACTTTGCTGAACTATTACCTCTGCTGTGGCTTTCAGGATATGGAACTACTGGTTTCCACGAGGAACGCTGCAAATCTGAATTAATAAATGGCTTGTGCTTTGGATATTCTATAAATGAAGCTGAAGAGAGTCCATCTGTGGCTGATGTAGAGTTCTGAGTGTTACGTAGATCATCCTGAAAACAAAACAAAGCTGTTATTCAGCACATTTGTTTATTTGTCACAACAACCAAAATAAAGAAAAGTAAGTGTCACTATAGGACACAAAACAACATGATGCAAACTCGCTGCTCTTTCCAAGGTGAAAAAGGGACCTTTATTTTTCTGACTCCAACATTCATAGATTTCCAAAAGTGACAGTGGATTGGAGGGTGAAAGTGCCACCTCTCCAATGACACTGGACAAACCAACAGTCCATCAAATTTCTCTCCTCCATAAAAGGATGCAAAACAATAAGTTATTTACATAAAGTGTGTGAGAAAGTTCGTTACAAGAATGTCAACATCAGAAGGCTTAGAAAATCTTAAAAAACTGGGATGACAAGTAAGATTCTACCACATGATGTGTAGAAGGACTGCTACAGGAGACTCATATCTCAAAAGCTGTACTTCCTTCTTTATAGCCTTAGGATGTGTCATTTTACATCCAACTCCCCCTCCACTAAAAACAGTATCAAACAGAAGGATGTCTTTCCCATACTAGTTTCTGATTTACCCTTTTTTTTCCCATTTACTTGTACTGTCTACTACTTATCAGGAGAAGGCAACCCACAATCATTGGAAAACAACCACCTTCTTAATTACTGGTTCCATTTACTGCACAAGATACTGCACTAAGGTGGCCAAACCTGATAAGGCACACCCAGGCCCGTGGTCCTGCACCCCTGATGTAACACAAGGGCTCACTAACTGCACATGGGGCACAGGACACTCTGCAGCTGGGAAGGTGAGCTCACAGTCCCAATCCCTCCAACTCCACTCACTTCTATCCATCCTCCTTATCTTTCCATTAGCAGGTGGAACTTCACAAGACACATTCAGATGACTTTATGCTACAGCTGATTAGAGGTATCAGCACAGGAAAACAAGCAGATCACAGCCAGGAAAGTACTCCTGCCTCTTAGCAGTGATGGACACTTAAATCAGCTTCAGACTGTTCTGAAAAATGTGGCTATAGAGATCAAGGATTTCCCAGCAGTCTGTACCAATTTTGCAAATACCTGCTGTGCTTTGGATGTTGCAATGACCTGAAAGGACCACCTAGCTGGGAAGATGCCCTTCTAAACAGAGGAGACATGGCAAAATTGTGTGTTTATGGTTTTGACTCAAAAACTGTCTACCTGGCCTAACCTTTACAATCCGTATATACAAATTAAACAAAATGCTTATTTTTAACTTCTCTCAACTGCACCCATCACTAAACATTTCAGTGATAGAACTGGAAAGCACCCTAAGAGAGGTGGGCTGCAGGCAGATGTAAAGCTCCCACATCTTTCCTGTTCATGAGTAAGTAAAAGGAGCAATTGCAGATCTTGGCAGGGTGTCTTTATGCTTTTGCACACCAATCATTGGGAGCACAGCATAACCGAAATCAAAATACAGAAAGTATTAAGTATCTCATAGTAAATTACACAACAGCCCAAAATGCATTACAAGGAGCCAAATATGGGGGGAAAATTAAGAAAATTTTTAAACTATTTAAAGCCCATACACAGCTGATTTCCTCTTATAAACACAGTGATTCATTGCGAGCAAGAAAATTAGGATTGTAACTACTCTGAGTATATCTATTGGTGTTTCTAAGCACAGTTTTATGACTGCTTTGCAGTTTGTGTTTATAACATTTTCCTACACAACATAATGGCTTTTCTCAAAATAACTGCATTTGCACATGCATTTTCTACCACAGAAAGTGAACTGAAACACTAACCCCTAATTAAGAATATTTTAATAAAACTATTTTTGCAGGTGTCTTATGCATAAACACACTGTTTCACACTCAGCAGCCTCACAAGTCTAACCAGAACACATGAATCCATCTGATCAAAAGCCTGACAGGTGCTAACACCAAAAATGCCATCAGCATTACAGCATATGGCATTGATGAGCACAGAATACTAAGATCAAATGATGCAGTAAAGATGAACCAAGCAAAACACAGCACTTCTGCAGCAGGCAGTACAGGAACAGCAGCAACAAAAGCCTCAGCAACCCAAACAGCAACTATCGATTCAAATATCAATATCCTGTCTGCTATTGATTCAAACCAAAGGTGCCCCATCAAGCAGTCAAAACAAAAAGGGGAATCAGCTTGAAGCCAAAGTAGGGCTGACAGCATCACAATCCTTCTAGATGTCGCTATCATCTTTTATGTCTTTACAGGTAAACTCTTGTCTGAAAATTAAATCCAACTGCATAAAAACACCAAAGTAAAGGAATTCTTCTGTTTGTTTTTGCTGCCTTTAGTAACATTTTTCTAGCCAAGAGCAGACTAGCTGAAAGAAAAAGCTGGTGTACTCAAAGCCCTGGAGCACCAAAGTCACACAAAGCAAAGCAAATCGAGGCTTTTGACTATTATATGTCTTCTAAATTCCACCTGGACGCAGGCAATAAGCACTAATTTGAACAGTCAGTAATAGGAACTTGTAATAATAATTGGAATAGTGTAGTAGTCAGTAAGATATCTGCTTCAAATAGCTACTGAGAAAATTTGTGCTGGAATATAACCTATTACATAGGCAATCATTCTTTTTTCAGTCTAAATAATAATTTGCTACCATATATATTTTTCTTACCTATTTTTAAGCAAAAGAGTGGCTTATATTCAATTTCATAAATAGCAACTTTAAACATCACTGAAATTTGTTCCTGCTCTTGAAAGGTCTCACAGGGAGTATCATGCTCTGATGCCCAGGAAATTTGCAAAAAATAAAAAAAAAAAATCAGGAAACTCTATATATTTGTTCTGAATCTCAGCTAGGTCATGTTTGCTAATTACATCTCCTCTCTTTCAGGGTACTCCTCACAATCTTTAATCCACACTAAAGCCTCAGAGTAGTAAATGAAGAAGCTTAACAGTCCCACAAGGAGCCAAGTGCACCCTATTACATAACAGTGAGCTGAGTGTGTTTTATCTCCCCAGGTCAGAGAACACTGCCTTCCAAAACTCTTGGCTTTCACCACTGCATATCAGCTGCCTACTCACACAGAAAGAAGGGAATATTGAAAACACAGACCAGAGATAACTTAACACATCACCAGCACAGGGACCTCCCGAAGCTCTCA
>NW_005054302.1:9703186-9704663 GCF_000277835.1 Geospiza fortis
GGCGGGGAAAGACACAAAGTCGTACAGAAAGTTTTTAAAACCGGGATTAAATTAGAATGGGTGCTATTGCAAGTTCTCATCTGGGTGCTCACAACCAAAAAATAAAGAAAAAAAGATTAATACCTGGCAATGCTTTAAGTGACACACAGTAGTCTTTGCACATGGTTAAAAAAAAAAAGCAAACACAGGAAAATTATGTAGGGAATGAGAAAAAAAAACACAGAATAATGAGATATTGAATGCAGTGATTATAAAACATCCAAGTACCCAGTTATTCAAACTTTCATAGTAATTTTGGAGGGACAGTCTCAATTAGCAGCCTTACTACGCCTCATTATTGCGGTTCTAGGAAAGTGGGGAAGGAAGGACAGCCCCTATCACCTACAGGCCAAATTAAGTGCTGGCTGCGCCTCCCTGATATAGACTGAGTCAGGAGCATTTTACATTTCAATAACATCTCTAGTTAAAAGCAGACATAAAAAAAAGTTAACTTTGTTAAGCAACTACACCAAAGGTGGGGGAAAAAATGTTGGCACAATACAGTAATTTTTGTCAACTATCTGCCATAGAGTGCCAGATGTATTAAAAGCAACTACTTTAAAAGTTCAGAAAAATATAAAGTTAGGGTTTGTTTCTTTTTTTGGACACATACAGGAAGTCTACAGTAGACAACTTTTTTCCCCAAGAGTTTGCCTAGCCAAGTTCATTAAACAGCCTATATTTACCTACCGAAGACTAAAACGACTCTTCTGAGGTCATTCTCCAGGCCTGCTAGAAACAATTTTGGTCAGGAAAGGAGATAAGAGTCCTCAAATTCCTCTTGCTGGCCCAGGTGTAAGTAGGGGAGCACACTGCAGGAGGGCAGGAGTCACACAGGAGAGAACGCCACGATGGGTGCTCACCACCCAGCCAGTGAGACCCCAAACCATGAATCCCCACAAGAGTGACCTCGCACTCCGCGCAGCCCATCCCACTGCAGCCTCTTCCCCATCGCTGCTCCTCCAAAGCACGTGTAAGACACAGTTTCTCACGCGAGAAAAAGCCAAAACAACGAAAAGCAACTAAAACCACAACTTATTCCAGAAAGCTGCAAACATCAGGCCAAAACTTCAAACAAGAACTGGGAATCTGTTTGAGGTGCCAAGCTGGTGGGCATAGGGAGCGTTCCATGAGCCCAGCACAGGCTCCCTCCCCGTGTCACCTGCCACCAGCCGAGCCACGTGTCCCGCTGCTCCTCCACACCCAGCGCCCTGGGAGCAACGCGGGCACGGGAACTCTGCTCCCCGGCGTGTCTGGAGGTGGTTACCTGTCCCAGCCCGCCAGGAGCTCCCGCACACGCCCAAGGGCACGGGCATCGACTAAAGCTGAAGCTCAGCATAAGGCAGCGCTTCCAGCCAGCAAAGAGGAACACCGAGAGGCACCGCCAGCTCAGCCCCGGGAGCTGCGGGCTGGCACCGCCGGGCAGGGCCGGGGCGGG
>NW_005054302.1:9704673-9705023 GCF_000277835.1 Geospiza fortis
CAAAGCCACCTCCAAAGCCAGGGCATGCCTGGGAACCAACCAAAGCCAGCATTTCATTCCCATTCCCTTACAAACAGGATCTCCCGACACCGGTACGGGGACAGCAAGATACTCAATAGCAGAGTATTTTTTTTCCCGTCGCTTTAAAAAACACGTGGGCATACATCATAGGTTTACACATAGATATATACACACACATACACATGTAAATACACACCCATACATACGTATACACACACATAAATATATACATACATACACACAGAGATACGTATACACGCACATATAAACACCTATATACAGCGTAGATACACACACACATAGATGTATATGCACATCATTCAACAGAC
>NW_005054302.1:9706103-9767957 GCF_000277835.1 Geospiza fortis
GGCGGAGCGCGGGCCGGGGCTCGGCCGGGCAGTAACGCGGCGCTTCCCCCGCAGGAGTGCCGCATCGCCCACCCCATCGTGAAGTGCACCTACTGCCGCTCCGAGTTCCAGCAGGAGAGGTACGGAGAGCGCCTGCTCGGGGCCAGCGCGGCTGCGGGAGCTGGGCCTGGCCGCTCCGGGAAAAGCGGGCTGAGGGGGATCTCATCAATGCATATAAATATCTCCGAGGCCGGTGCCAAGGGGATGGTGCCAGGCTCTTTTCGGTGGTGCCCAGCGACAGGACGAGGAGCCGTGGCCATAAACTAAACCAGGAGAAGTTTCACCTCCACATGAGAAAGAACTTATTTACACTGAGGGTGCAGAGCACTGGATCAGGCTGCCCAGGGAGGTGATGGGGTCTCCTGCTCTGGAGACGCTCGGGATTCGCCTGTACACATTCCTGTGTCACCCGCTCCAGGTGACTCTGCCTTGGCAGGGCGATTGGACTGGAGGTCCCTTCCAACCCAACTCTTCTCTGATTCTGTTTGCAAGTAATTGCATGGGGAAGAATATCAAAGTGCGTGTTCGTCGCCTAATTCAATGTTGTGGCATTTTATCTCATCTCTTTAGCAAAACCAACACAAACAGCAAGAAATGTGCCCAAAACGTGAAGCAGTTTGGAACGGTGAGTAGTTATGTCATTCTTTATGCTGAAGTTGAGCTTGTCTGTGCTTCAAATCGAAAACAAAGTTCTCTTGCAACTAATCTTCTTATTTTCTTTTGAGAAAAAAAAAACATCAAAAACAAGCCCAGACTATAGATTGCCATCCAGAAAGGTGATGGAAAAGCCTGACATCTCTTGATTTCCTCTGTGGGTTACTGTTTCTTTTCCCAATTTGAAATCCTTTTGGATTATATATAGCTTAACAGTTAAGAATAATTTCAGTATAGCTATTTGTAACTAAGCAATGTTATTTCATGCCACACACATTAAATTGTTCCCTGCATATTCTCATAAGCACATGCTTCATGGCAGGAAGACCATTAGCTCTCGTTGTTCTTAATGAGTGGTAAATATGAAAATTTAGTAATACCACATACTTCATGTTATCTAAGTCTTAAAAAATGCATGTTAATCATGTTGGTCTAATAAGTAGAAAAGATTTTGAGTATTATCTGCATCCATGTTACTTTGCATTTTCTCATATTGAATTTTAGCTTCGGTTCTGTTGGAAAAATGAATTTGTCTATTGTGTGAATGCACACATTGTATCTGAGCTGCCCTACAGATGGGAGTTTTAGAAGGTATCAAGATTATCTTGTTGTGAAACAAAGAAGCCATAACTTTCCTATACTTGACATAAATCATGTTAGTTGAAATTCAACTTATTTGAGAAACATAATAGCTGTTGGTATGTAGTCAGGCACTTTGTGAATGTGTATGTAAACTGAACAAAGAAATGCTTTCAAAAGCTTAAAATGTAGCAAAATGAATTGCAGGACAGAGCCATCAATGATTTTATCAGTAGTTCATCAAAAAACAGAACTGCACTGAAGATAATCAGCCACTCTTAACCTATGAAAACTGACATCAGTTTTCTTTTTCAGCACTCTATTAGTCTAGTTGAGTGTATGATATAAAAGTTGATAACCTGACCTGATAGTTCAGACCAAATAGACCTGAACTTGGCTTTTGTTTGGTGGTGGGGCTTTTTTGGTTTGTTTTAAGTTTCCTGCAGAATTGCAGGGATTAGGATACCAGTCTTGGAACTGTAGGGTTATTGAATTCCTGAGCTATGCAAAGGAGAGGGATGCCATCAGAAACTTCCAATCTAAAAAAAATCACTTGGTTACTCTTCTTTCAAAGTTCTGTAAGTAATTTCTTAAGTAGTGTAGTAAAACTGAGAGGAATTGTCAACATATTTAAAAAAATAAAAAGCAGTAGGTGTAGAGATTAGTAACCAGATAGATGTGTGTGTTTCTTTTATTGTGTTTGGATTTTCATGGAAAGTCCAGGCTGGTTTTAACCCTTGAAGAAGCATCATTTTAGAGGAAAGGTTTGGCACTGAAGATAAAAATGGTAGGAAAAAGGTTCTTTAAGGTAGGTTATTTGAAGCCCTACTGGTTTTGAAGCATCACGGTGCGAATTGAAATACCTGTGTTCATTACTGCAAATACAAATGTATTGACTTCAGTTCAACTTTTTTTTTCAGCCCAAGCCTTGTCAGTATTGTAACATTATTGCAGCATTTATTGGCACAAAATGTCAGCGTTGCACCAACTCAGAGAAGAAGTATGGCCCGCCCCAGACCTGTGAGCAGTGCAAACAGCAATGTGCTTTTGATCGAAAAGAGGAGGGAAGAAGGAAGGTAGGCTTTGTCCCACATCTCTCATGGCTTTGACTGACAATAGTCAGTCTTCTTTCAGAAGAGAAGGATTAACAGGAATGTATCTTAAGTTCTCTAATACTGGATTAATGTTGCTGATCTGTGCTTTACAATATTTGAATTAAATTTTGTAACTTGCAATTGTTATTTTAGCTACTGAGCTAACTTTTAATTAAACCACTCTTTCTAAAAATAGGCATTAGTGTTGGCAGACAATTGTAACTGGGGAACAGCAGTTAAGCAGCTCAATGGTTTCTCGTGTTTTGATATTTATTTTACTTTTATTTTCATATATGTTGGATCTCATGTATGTTCATAACGTGAATCTGTCACTTTACCTCTTATTTGCCTGCCTTGCCTTTAAGTTTATTTTCTTATCTGTTGGATCTCATGTATGTTCATAACATGAATCTGTCACTTTACCTCTTCTTATTTGCCTGCCTTGCCTTTAAGTAGAGCACCAGAGAGGTAGACTGCTCTGAGCAGCCCTTTGTGTTCTGTTTTGTTAAATAGCTTTGGTGAGTGCCACTTTCTCATTCCAGAAGGTGCTGAGAAAATGACCTCAAAAGCCACTTGACTGAACACAAGAATAATGCTGTTTTTACAGAAGAATTTACTTGGTACAAGTAACACATTGTGAAAAAGATTCGTCCTTTTTAAAAGTTATTGTTATTTCTGCGATGTAGAGCAGGTCCAAAAATTGCTAGGACACTTTGTGGCACAACTTTAAATGACAAGTGGAAGAAGATTCACTTTACTAAAAGAAACTTGCATATATTGGAGATGCAGTAGAGATGTTTCATACCAAAGATGTCTGTTTTTCCCAAAGATAATGGATTAAGTGAAACAAAATCTCCTTGCAAATATTGAGTACATCTCTCTAGTGCAATGTACTTGGAAATAAAACCTGAATTATTTCTCAAAAGGTTGATGGAAAGTTGTTGTGTTGGCTCTGCACGCTGTCCTACAAGAGAGTGCTACAGAAGACAAAAGAGCAGAGAAAGAGCCTGGGATCTTCACATTCTAACTCCTCATCCTCATCTCTTACTGAGAAAGACCAGCATCATTCAAAACACCACCACCATCACCACCATCATCATCGTCACAGCAGCAGTCATCATAAGTGAGTATTTCAAAAATTGAAATAGGTGTTGGTAGCTCTTCATCTTCTGTGTTCTGTTTGTACTGAGATAGTAAGAAAAACTATTTAAAACACAGTGTCAAAAGCAGTAGCAGAACATTGTTCTTCATGATCTCTCAAAATTCTTGGATTCTTAGAGTTTGAGTGAAGGTGGTTCATTTAAAAAAAGGAATTCTTGGTGATTGTCAAACTAGTTGATATTAAAATTGGTAATAGCTCTAGGAAAAAGGCTCATGGGATGGCTACAGAAATAAGTTACTTGAGGGCAAACTTGTGTTTGGTTTCTATGCAGCAACTGCTGTGTGGTACCTGCATTTGCCAAAGTTGTGTATTAGCAGTGAGAATCCTCATCCCGACTTGCTTCACCCTGACTTATTTGTGTACAAATACTCAAAATGAAGAGGAGAAGCAGAAACAGCAGTGTGGGATTTCCTTCAGCCTAGGACCAGTTTGTACATCTTTGCTAGCTTTTTTAACCAAGTCTTGCTGGAGTAGGCAGTTTGGGAGTGGCTGTGATACAGACATAGGGACAAAAGACTGTCAATTCAGTTACTGTCACTCTAATAAGATTTCACATAGTTTTGTCCCATTTTCTGCAGCTTTTCTCAACACATCATCTCTGGCCATGGCATAAACAGCATACCAACCTTAATGTACATATCAAATTTATTTAGTCATAAACTCCAGAATTAATTTGGATTTTGTGCTGCTATAATAGTATATTTTCATTGATAGATTTGTGGCAGCATAATTTCAGAACTACTTACTTTTTGTGTTTGATGGTAAATACTATGTCTGCAGTAGTAATGACGCTGATCCCAGACACACAGACACTCTCCTTCTAAACTTCACATTTCTAGTGCTTATAATTTTTTATCTTGTCTGAAACTTGCCTATCCAAGTGTGACTTAAAGATAGAAGCAAAATAAGATTAAATTATATTGGTAACGAGTAAAAGAGAAAGGCCCGTACTTTCACTTTAAAAAAGAGAAAATAGTTGGCATTTTAGGAATTTGAAGAAAAATTTTTTCTCATCTACGCATTAAGTTATTGTACTGTTCCTATTCTTTCAAATCTCTGCTGAAAATTGAATTACAGAAAGTTAAATCTAATTTAGTGCATTTGGCACAGGTACAGTAGGGATTAAATAAAAAAATAAACTCTTTACTACTGGACAGAGCTTCTGATATACTCAAGAGTTATAGCAGTACTCAAATCAATACAAACGACAATGCTCCTGGTTTTGCACCTTTTTTTCTGTAGACTGCCACAGGTCCATTGCTTCTGGTCCAATTAAATGACAGTGCTCCTGGTTTTCCACCTTTTTTTCTGTAGACTGCCACAGGTCCATTGCTTCTGGTCCTTTTCCCTGTCCATTTCAGTTTTTGTTAAGATCAGACAATAGAGACAATGAGATAGAAATACAGATGAGCTATTTCACTCAGTGCAATCTTCTTCATTCTACCATTGCTATATCAGTGTTCATTATTAGTTCCTTTTGAAATGATGGAAAGCAATTGGTTACACCTAAGAAGCAGTTATTTTCAGAGATCCAAAACTTAACTTTACTCATATGGCAACGAATGAGCACCATTTCAGGCAGTGTTCATATGGCAGTATGGGAATCCCAGGAGAGCTGCTTTAGACCAGCTGGCTGAGTACAAGATTAGCAAGACAAAGTTCACAAAAACTGGGAGGTATCAGCAAAAACGTTTAGCCATCAGTCTTGAGGTCTACCCTTGTGACTTGTAATAGTGTAGATATTTAGCCAAGAAGTAATTTTATAGCATCCTGACATACTAAAACATGGTCAGGAACTCCAGTGTCCAACTGAAAATTCATAAATGCTAACCATATTAGGAAAAAAAGAAGGGGGGAGGGATTTTTCTCAAGTACAGATACCATTCACATAAACTTACAAATAATGGCATGTTTGATCAGTTACCAAGTACATTTCACATATTTCAGAATCAGCAATCTGAGTCCAGAACAAGATCAGGGACTATGGAAACAGAGGTAAATATGATATTATTTATTAATTTTCTTTTCATTTGTCTTGCAGTTTTCATTTAAAATTTTCTTGCATTTCTGGCTAGTCTCTAGCATTCCACTTAGGAGCATGAGTTAGTTTTTTTACATGTACCAAATGGTGATACTAGAGAGTTGCATAGTACGAGGCTTTAGGTTTACATTTTGTTTGATTTCAGCCATAAATCCTCTGCAGCTATTCAGAATGAAACTCCAAAGAAAAAACCCAAACTGGAATCCAAGCCATCAAATGGAGATAGGTAAAGTTACATTTTTGTAAAGCTGAGCCATTTCAACCAAAGAGAGCACTGATTTGTGGCCAGTTGCCTTTCTTTGTTTGTCTGAAGAATGAGGGATGTGAAATTTGTGTCCTGCCAGATGGATTATTGGGTGGCATCTGAGTTCTGTCAGTCAATTAAGTTACTTTATTAGCAGAAAAGTAATTTCCTGCTTTTGTTGGGGGCAAAATTAAACAAAGCTTATGTACAGGGTAACAGTTATCAACCCAATGGTGTTCCCTCACATCGGGAAATTGTTCTGTCAGTTAGATGCAGGGTAGAACCTGCTGCTTTAAGCTGACCCAGTGTCTAGAGAATTCTTTTGAACTTTAATGTGGGAGACTGAATTTTTATTCTGTCTCTGGCCAAATGGTCAGAATAAAAGTTAAAAGTGGCTGCTTCAGTCAAAAGGTATTTGTCCCCCTCAAAGCTAATACTGAATTATATTTCTGCAGGTGTATGTAATGTGTGCCATTAGTAAGGTAATTTGCCAGTTGCATCCATTTCTGTCAGGTACATACTTTTTTTGCATTGGTCCTTAAGGATGTTTATGGAAATATTAATTATCAAATTTGAGAGTTTTTTAAAAGTGTTTTTCTTTTTTCTTTTGATGCTGTAAGTAACTATTTGTTTTCACTTTTAGTAGCTCTATAAATCAGTCTGCAGACAGTGGAGGAACTGACAACTTTGTCCTCATAAGTCAGCTGAAAGAAGAAGTAATGTCACTTAAACGTCTTCTGCAGCAAAGAGATCAGACTATTTTAGAGAAAGATAAAAAGGTAAAAATTACGCCTGCTTAATAAGAACTTTATAATTTTGTTTTCTGCTTTGTCGTCTCCTAAAAATGTCAAAACAATAAGATAAAACAACAGTCAGATACAACTGTTTTATATAGCAGCTAATCAGATCTTAACATCGAAAGGAAAACTTTTGCGCTCTTGTATCATGAATATATTTTGTCTCCTAAGTCAAAGAGTAATTCATCTTACCTCACTTCAGCCATGAAGAAGGTAGCCTGTTACTCAGGCTTCATGACACAGGCCATGGATAAAGTGCCAGACAGTTTGAGCATGTTTTACGTGCTCTTAACTGAGTCATGGCAAAGAGTAGTAACCATTCTGAGTTTAGCATAGTTTTTATTTAGTTTTGAACTTAAGCAACACTAGCCATAATAAGTTGATGTCTAAATTTCCATTTGCAGTGTATGAAAATGAGGTGGTTTGTTTTTATAGGATTGGTAAGTATGTGTACTGTGAGTTGTCAAGTCTTTGTGGGTAGTCAGAGACTAGAAGAAAAGCTTGGATTAAGTGGCTGTCAGTCAACGGAAGTTAAGTGAAATCGTCAGGCCCAAGTGGCTTCAGCAAAACTCTTACAGAAGATTCACCTTTCAAACAAACAGACTAGCAAGAAAAAAGGAATAACAACAAATACACACTTTGATTTGCATTTGCTTTATTTCTCTGCCATCTGAATGACTAGATGCTTTTAGGACACTGTAACAGTGGCTCTAGAATGTCTGTTCAGGATTGAGTAGGTTATGGAATTGTCTTCCAAACAAATGTATTATATTTTCAAGTCAAATTTTTATTGTGAATGCATGGTGGCCTACCAAACATTGATGGTTAAGAAAGACTGATTCATACTGAAAGGGAAATGCTTACACTTTTAAACCATAGTTCAGTATCTTCATGTCTACACATAGTTGTGTTTTGTAAAGGATATTGATCCTATTTTCATTTATGTTACTGTTAAAATATACCTAGTGTTGGAACTATTTGCTATTTCAAGCCTTTAAGTGTTTAATGTGAAAGAGCTGAACAGTCTGTCATGGATTCTCTTTAGGTATTTTCTTCAAAGGACAGACATTAGGCCCTGATCTTTCTCTTATAAAGCTAGGAGAAGATCATGAGTTAGTAGGAAATTCACTTATCTCTTTTTATTTTCAATCTACTGGGCAAAGCTAACAAAAGTAGTAGATAAGGAAATGTCACCTACTTATACATAACCACTGCAGTGACTTGTTTTGTGCTGTTTCCACAGGGAGAGCATCTATTGAGTTTAATATCCCCACTGCTAAAACTATTTGACTTGAGGGTTCTTTGAACTTAGTCTCCTTCAGGCACAAAGTCCTCACTTTTAGAATGTCACTTACTTTTTCAGCTGCTGGAGGGGGGACAAAAGCTGAACACATGCAGTGTTTGCATTGCTGAAAAATTACAACAAATGAACATACTGCAGATTTTCTTTTCACTGTGAGATAGGAGACATGTACTGGGTGAAAAGCCTGAGCCATTCCTGTGGGAGATTGCTGTTAAGGTTGTGTCTCAAGATTTGTGAAGGGACAGCATTTGAACAGTTTTGAATGCTCCAAAAGTAAAACCTCTGAACTGTATTGCATAGAAACAAAAACAACTCAGTACACCAGCTTTACAGATAATACTTATTCATCACTTTCTGTTCTGAGTCAAGGTATCAGCCATGTCATTATCAATGCTTACTGTTTGCAGTACTAGCCATATTTGTCTTTCTGCACAAAACCATAATGAGAAACCACAACATTACTGTGGGGCCCTGAGACTTCATTATTAGGACAGAGCCACAGTTTGCTGAATGTTCGCAGGTAGTTTGCTTGCCTAGTTGCATACTTCACTGTGGTACAGCACTACCACTAGTTTTTTTATATTTAGTGTGAGCTATGTGGCTTTGCACCGGGTGCCCTGTAGACTACACCAGCCATAAGCGCATGCCTTGAGCAGCAGCCTGTGTTCAGGGAGTTATGTACCATCATAGCAGCATACCTGCACTTGGCCATTGATTGACTGTTCTTTTGAACAATATCTGTTTCACTACATGCGATTTAACACATACTAAGGCTGGCAATTGCAGTCTTGGTAGTCACTTTAAGAGGGTATGCTCTGGTTTGTTATGGCAGGCATCTTTGCTAGCAAAGAGGCTTCATTTCCTAGTAAATCTGGAATGTATACATTGTATATATTTTTCCTTCTGCTTAGGACAAAATGTAGCATAAAAGGACACAAAAACATCCTTTTTATTGTCTTTGTAGTAAAGATTTTTTGGGTGTTACCGTACCATATAACTGAGAGTTGTAACTGAAGATTGTGGTAAGCATCTCACAGCTGAAAGAACAGCAAACTATAAATCACCAGTCTTGTATTTGAATTTTTTTTTTGTTGAGGTTTAGCCTATTTTATACAAAATTCTGAGCCAATAGTATGGTTCTATGACTATAGTTGCTTTCTGCATATAAAATAGGTATACAGATTTTCCAAACTGCTTCTCAAGTGCTGAGTTGTCAACACCGCAATAGTAAATAAATACAGCGTTTCCTGGTATTCCTGAGCCTTTGCTAGAGATTTCACATATTGACTAGAAGATGTATCCTGTTGCAGTTCAGAGAATTTTAATAGGATCTGTGTTTTTCAGTTGACAGAATTGAAGGCAGATTTCCAGTACCAAGAGTCTAACTTGAGGACAAAGATGAACAGTATGGAGAAAGCTCACAAGGAAACTGTGGAACAGTTGCAGGTGCGTAATTGCTTGTCAGTGCTTGGGAAATACTTCAGATGGAATCATATATTCAGGCTGTTCAGGATGTTCACTCCAATACAGTAGTATCAAATTCAGGAGTGGCCATTGCTATGCTTAACTTTGGATGCATTGTGCAGCAATTCTGGAGTCAGCAGTTTCCATATGAGTTAAACTCACTCTTTGAACTTAAAAAGGTAAAGCCTTACCTCACGTGCTTTCTCAAAGTTTATTTTTTGTGTCTGTTCTCTGACAATTTATCATTTATCATTGGGCTATGGATCGGATTTAAGCACTCAGCATTAACACATTGGCAGCTAGATGTCTCTTGTTAAAGTAAGCTTTATCAGGAGGAAAGCCTGGATTAGTTGCCTGACAAATCACAGACTGAGCAGACAATCAATGCAATAGTGGATACACTAAATTTTGCAATATGGGGAGTGTGATTACTTTCTCTGTTGAAGACAGTTTATTCATATCAAGAAACATACACAATTCTTTGATCATTACCTTCTCTGAATGTTTTTAGCGTGTACATTTTGAGAATTTGTTCATAAATGCAAAGCACATGACACTACTATTTCAGTAACTGATACTTTTTTAATCTGTGTTGCAGGCCAAAAACAGAGAACTGCTCAAACAGGTCGCAGCATTGTCAAAGGGTAAAAAGTTTGATAAAAGTGGGAGTATCCTCACATCTCCTTGAGGAACTGGTTCTTTGTGGGGTTTGCTACTCAATGTACATTTGAGTAATTCTGTGAAGCCCTTAAAATCCTGTGTAGTGGAAAAAATATTTTTGCACACCAGATTAGTTGGCATGTTTCCTACATGTTTTTATAATTAATATGCAGCATTTTTTAGTTACTGTTCAGATGAAATACTTCAACTGGCTTGAAGAATGTTTTTATTTTTTTGATATTGGAAACCTTTTGCCAGCAATAGTATTAAACAATTGCGTAGAGAACATAGCAGTGCTCTCTCTGAAAGGACAACATGCAATAACAAACTAGGTGTACTTTTTACAAAGTAGCAACTGAGTCTTTTAAACTACAATGATGTCAGCCAAAAGTTCATGAATCTGCAGTGACACTGAACACTGGTTTCTGGCAACTGTTCTTTTACTTTGTATGAAAATATAAATTTGGAATGGAAATCATGGTGCTCTCAAGTGGAACTAAAAAGAGGCATATATGTATGTGTAAATACGACTGTAACGGTTATATTCTTAGTTATAACAAGTAATTAGTGTTTTACATTCTTGTGATAGGGACTGACTGAAAGATTATCTATTGTACAGTAACAGAGGCAGTGTGGTTTTTGTAAGATTTACTGTAGACTTTTCTTGCAAGTGCCTTTCTCCAACTGTTTATTTATAGGAATGTTGGTATTTTGTACATAAGGTTTTTATGTTTTAAAAATCATGTTTAATAAATGTTTTATGTAAATATAAATGTGTGTACAGAGGAATCTGAAACAAAGATCAAAGTGGCTAGTGCAGTGCTCGAGGCAGCATTAAGAGCTGGCTAGCTGATTGATGGACAGTGAGTATTGGCTTTAGATAACCTTTGTAGCTTGTGTCTGTGAGGTGTAGAATTTTATTAGTGCTGCTTATGCCAAACACTTCCTGAACAAAAACCAATTTTTTTGCCACACTGGAGTTTTGTGGTTTGTTTATACATTTTTCCTATTTGGCACAGCACTAATTTTAATTCCATAGCAGACATTGTACTCCAATGTTACGCCCTTAGCTAGTGATGCACAGTCAAAGTTTTAAATGCGTTTATTCCCCATTGCCTGATTTAATGTACTTGGTTGTAACTTATGGTGATTCTTTTTAAGGAATTGCAAGATTCACATCCCCCACTGAAGATGCACACTGAGAAAAGAGTAGCCAAAACTAATGGTCTTGAAATTAATTAAGGGAATGGATGTGGTGTCATAGGGTGGGTTTTAATGTTTTGGGTGGATTTTCATTCTAAATTACATCAGTTTAAGGTCCGCTCTGCTCCTAATGGACATGAGTCATATTCAGAAATTTCTATTAAACGATAATTTAGTATACCCCAAGGTATTTGTTCAGGAAGGTAAGTTATGAATCAGCATAAAAGGAAGTAGACTTACATGGGTAAACGTTTAAGTCAGCTCTGGATACTGACTGGTAACAGGGTAGCTGTTGATATTTCAGCAAGCTTAATTGTGTAGAAACAGCTACACATTTTTAACTGAAGAACAAAAGTCTATAGACCCTTGGCTGTTCACCCAGGTACTGAACTATGAACACTTTCTCAATAGTTCAAATGAGTTCCAGCAGCGACAGACTACTGAAAAATATGAAAAATTTACACTATCTTGTTTCATATAGTATATGTGTATTTTTATACCCTAAAATCAACTTTGTAAGTTTATGAAAGCTCCTCTTTAAACATATTGAACTAGGGTAGAGAATGCTACTATCTTTGGGGTTGTTATTGATTTTTTTAGTATACAAATTTATGACTTTTATTGATTCAGATTTAATATGTGGGTCATTTTTTTTCCATTTTGATGGTGATCCATACTCAGTGAAATGAGTTTCAAAATACAGAAATGCATAGCAAAATTAAGTGTTTGAATTAAGATTACTTAATGATATCAGTTCAAGCTGCAGTCAGGACATTTTAAAGAAACAAGCAGAAGTTCTGTATTAGAAGTAATTGACTTCGTAAATCCCAGTCAGAATAATTTTTAGGGGTTTCAGAGTATTTAGTTCTAATTAAATACCTGTGGGTTTTCTTACATAATCTCATTTTTAACATTAATTTTTAAAGTTCTTAATTAGCCAACTGAATCCCAATCCTGAGAATTGTGTTCTGGAGATGTAGATGATTGACATAATAAACTGATGTTCTTTAAACGTGGATCTGCAAGGAGATTGTTGTACTGTATTGTGCTTTTTAGCCTGTTTCCAGATGTTGATTAGCATTGACCAGTAATGGCCATTTTGGCTCAAGTTATTTATGTATTTTAAGCCTGTGA
Source organism: Geospiza fortis (assembly GCF_000277835.1). Lineage (NCBI taxonomy): Eukaryota > Metazoa > Chordata > Aves > Passeriformes > Thraupidae > Geospiza > Geospiza fortis. Next base: position 9,718,478 of record NW_005054302.1, read on the forward strand.
ATATTGCAACCCCCTTTTAGATAGTTTGTCCAAATCCACGTTCTGCAGTGAAGCTGTTCAGCTGTCCACATGTATAGATAATTGAAATCCTGTACTGGCACACATCTGACCATTGACATTTTGTACCTTTTCTAAATCCAATGTTTCACAATAAAATCTTGTCAAAACATTCATCTGTCCTTTAAAAATTATTCAAAAATCCATATTTTGTGTTAATCTTTCATGCTACATCACTCACTAAAAGTCTGTGGTCAAAAAATGGGCAGAATTTAATATTTCAATTTCTGTTAAGATTAGACACCTTGGGCTGTCTACAGATTGTAACAAACTAGAGCTACAGATTACTTTGTCTCATGAAAATATTTTTGTTTTCTACAACAGAATTATAATATATAGAAATATTTTCCTATCCAGAAGAAAAACACATGAAGTGACATTGATAATTTCTTTGTTCCCTTTCTTGTGTCAGCAGGAGTTAGGTGCCCACAGCAGCATCCTGCTGGCTGTCAGTCACAGTGGCTCCTAGTGTTTAGAGCACTGGTGCTGCAGGATGTAAATGTCATTTTATATTTTTCTCAGCAATTGATCTTCACTGTTCCAGTATTCAGAAGAACACTTTACGTTCAAGAATTAAAGTTCAAAACCAAACCAAACCAAACAAACAAAAAAAAAGCCAAAAAACCAAAAAAGAAACCCCCAAAACAACCAAAAAACCCAAGTCCAACAAGAGAGTAAGATTCTGTATCTCTCTGGTCAAGGCAATTACTGAGACAGGGAGAATCTTTGAGTTTCAGAGCATCTCACAACTGTTGACACTCTGTGTTAGGTATATTAATGAACAATATGCTGTTCTAATGCTGGCTTGCTCTCAGACTCATTTTAATGCAAACTGGCAGCAGCAGCTTTGAAGCTGTTTATTTTTAAAGCTGAGAGCAAGTCAAAATTAGGTGTGGTGTACTTATTTTAGGTGTGGCTTTCATGTGACACATGGAAAATTTGTGTAACTGGCCATGTAACCAGTTGTCTCCTGAAAATATATTTGCATCATTTGAAGCAAATTTCCTTAAAGAATATTTAAACTGATACAACCTGTTTATAGGCATTCAGGCAGTTCTTTATGGTCTTTAGTACCTTCAAAAGTTCAGAATCCACACTGATTTTTATGAAAACACTGATGTTTATGATTATAAAGTATAGCTTTTGAAATGGAGTAACAGCTTTTCATGTCATTTTATTCATTCAAATGATTACTAAAATATTGTACTACAATAGAATATACATTTTCTGATATGTGCAATTGCTTTAGCTTTCCTAGTGGAAGAGGTACTGATACTACTGAGGTACAGAAATTACTTCTGTTGAATCTCACAGAAGAAGTAGGGGGTATTGGACAGGGGGGTTATTGAGGTGAAAGGAGATGTTTGTGCTGCTCCTGGAGAAAGGAGAAGGGTAATGGAGGTGTCAGGGCTAATGGGGAAAAGAGATACCTCTGAGATACCATGTTACTTGGTTATGCAGTGTAGTGAATCACACAGCTGGGTTTTTTTAAGAGATACATATTTTCTATATCTGTAAAATGCAGTGTTGCTTACGGGAAATTTTTGGTTTTGTTGGGGTTTGTTTTTAGCAATACAAGAGCCCAGGTTTTAGAAATGAACAGAATAAACTGCTTGATAAAATTGAAATCCAAAGATGTAATATCCACCTTTTAAGCAGTTAGTCATAACTGTGTAGGTAAAAAAAAACAGGTAAAACTACAACAGACCACTGCATACCATAACCCCTGCTGGGTAATGGTGCAAGTTTCATTATACAACTCCAAGTGACTATCTCTCTATTCTTACACATTAGACAGAAATTGCCCTTGAAGGTATGTCACTCCTCAGCACATGAATCATTGACATTTTCCCTTGCTTTAACCTAAACAGAAAACAAGTCTGGAGTTGTCTGTTTGCCTTTGGAAATGTTCATTGTAGTACACTGGCACTGTTCTAACTAACCTTGTTGCTCCTGGCAATTTCTCTTCAGTATGTCTCCTGGTGGGTAAAGGTAATTTTGCATTTTGACTGAAGGAGGTTTAAGTGCCATGGATGCTGATGAGCTAGGCAAGCCAGGGGACAGTAGATACTCGTTTGTGAAGTGTCCATTTTCCTTCTGCTAAGGGTTTCTGACTTTGGAGTACTTGGTAAGTACATTAATTTTTAGTTGTCAGTTGTGAAACAGGCCTTCCAGCTTCTGCAGAATACTGAAGGCTAAAGTTAAACCCACATCACCTTTGCATACAAAAGGTCAGCACTGGAGGTGTAAGCAGAAGACTACTTTTATAGGGTCTTCTTTTGACTGCAGAAGGCTTGTGGACAAAGAGAAATAGATTGGACTAACAAATAGGTGAGAGTTTAGACCCAGGCGATCTTACTGTGAGTTGGGTCAGAGGAATGTGATGTATTCCTCCTATGGCTTCTGTGGGTATTAGAATTTGCAAATTGATTTTTACCTCCTGTTGTAACACCTCTCCCACTTTTTCAGTACCTCAGAGCAATGTGTTTTGAGCTGAGTGCTGGAAACTCATAAGATATTTTCTCTTATTTGAATCAACAGATAAATGTGTTTTGCTGTATTTCAGTAAAAGGTGTAAAGCATTCACAATTTGTCCTTTATCAGATGCATCAACTCATGTCTTTAGTTTTATTTATAGAGGTTCCTTGGGAAACTTTTTACAACCTTCCAAAAAGGGGAAGAGCTCTAAAGCTGTATTTGCTGGAATAACTTAAACCATTGCTGAAAGGCAAACAATTCATTCAATCTGACTTCCCTGAAGCAGTTTAGTAGTACTCATACAACCTATTGCAGTGCTGTAGTTGCAGTGCATGTTACAAAATACAACCAGGAACAGTAATTTCAATCATTCCTTCAAGATCTACAAGGATTTGCTTGCTGGTCACTTACCTGACAGAGTGCATCATTCAATGAAGTTACTATAGGCAAAAAGCCTTTGTCATACAATCATGGAGTTTAAGTTGCAAAAGATTGTGGAGATCCAACCATTAACCCAGCCAAGTCCACCCCCAATCCATGTCCCTAAGTACAAAATCTACACATTCTCTGAACACTTTCAGGGATGGTGATTCCACCATTTGCCTAGGTAGCCTGTTCCAATGCTTGACAACCATTTCCATGAGGAAATGTTTCTTAGTAACCAATATAAACCTCCCCAGTGCAACTGAAGGCTATTTTCTTTTGTCCTATCACTTGTTATCTGGGAGAAGAGACTGACTCTCACCTCAATGTAACCTCCTTTAAAGTGGGTCTAGAGAGCAGTATTTCCCTGCCAGTCCTCCTTTTCTGCAGGCTAAGCACCCCCAGCTCTCTCAGCTGTTCCTCACCAGCTTTGTGCTCCAGACCCTTCCCCAGCTCCATTTCCCTTCTCTGGACACACTCCAACCCCTCAATGTCCTTCTTACAGTGAGGGGCCCAGAACTGAGCGCTGGATTCAAGGTGAGGCCTCACCAATCTGAGTACAGGGGTCAATCCCTGCCCTCCTCCTGCTGGCCACACCATTGCTGATCCAGGCCAGGATGCCATTGGCCTTCTTGGCCACCTGGGCACTGTGCTGGCTCATGTTCAGCTGCTGTCACCAGCACCCCCAGGCCTTTCCAGCTGTGACCCAAGTGCAGAACCGAGCACCTGGCCTTGTTGAACCTTTTATAATTGGCCTCAACCCATCAAGCCAGTCTGTTCAGCTCCCTCTGCAAACTCTTCCTGCCCTCCAGCAGATCAACAATCACACTCGGTGTCACCTGCAAGCTGGCTGAGGGCACTCAATCCCTTTCCCCAAATCACTGATAAAGACATTCAACAGGAGTGGCCCCAGTACTGATCCCTGGGGAGCCCCACTTGTCACCAGCTGCCAGCTGGATGTAACTGTGTTCGTCACCACTCTCTGAACTTGGCCATCCAGCTGTTTTTTTATCCACTAAGCAGCACCTGTCCAAGCCACGAGCAAACAGCTTGTCCAGGAGAATGCCATGGGAAATGGTGTCAAAGGCTTTACTAAAGTCTAGACAGACAATATCCACAGCCTTTTCCTTATCTGCTAAATGGGTCAGCATATAAGGAGATCAGGTTGGTCAAGCAGGACCTGCCTTTCCTAAATCCATGCTTGCTGGGCCTGATCCCCTGGTTTTCCTGCATGTGCCATGTGATGCACACATGGTGATCTGCTCCGTGGCCTTCCCCATCCCTGAGGTAGGTTTCATGATCACTGTGCACAAGATGGCCTCCAACTATCTTATAACATCTGCAAAAGTGGAGTGAGCACTTGATACCTCCTCTTACTGGAATGGCATGGTGCTATTTTGCATAGAAAACAAATTGCCTTGCAACATGCTTTTGAAAATTATTTCTTCATTCTTTCATTAAAGATACTTCAGTCTTTTTCCAGTCATAAATATGCTCCAGTTTTTAAGGTGTGATTGGTACAGTGGTTTTTTTTTCTTTTAGTTGGCTCTAAAGGTAGTGATATGTAAAGATTTTTTTAAAGCAAGCACACTGTTGGATCATGTTTATCAAAACTGATGGAATGCATCTCTTCCCTTACTTCCTGATGTTAAATATATTAAGGGGAAATAGAGCTAAATAGGATGGCTGCCTACCTAAGATTAGCCACTAGATGCTGCCTAAACCCCACAGTGTATGTTCTGCTTTCTGTGCAGCAGCCAGCGCCCACAGTGGATAGCTGTTCCTGTTCAAATACAACACTGAGGCTAAAATGAGAATATCCTAAATGCTGAAATGTAGTACTTTGGAATGCTTTTTCTTCGTGAGAATGACTGTGCAGTGGAACAAATTCCCTAGCTGGTGGTAAAGTCTCCATCCATGGGGATTCTCAAAAGCTTCCCAGTCACGATCCTGGGCAACTGGCTCCAGGTGGCCCTGCTTGAGCAACAGGGTTGGACCAGATGACCTCCAGAGGACACCCCCAACCTCAACTGTCCTGTAATTCTAAAACCTGAACAGGTTTCCTTCATCTATTAAAATACAGTATTTTTTAATGAAAAAAAATAGGTAAGCAACATTTTGATGTGTTCAGTTTTTCCCTCACAGTCTTCAGTTCATTTGAATAGAACAGAAAAAAAACCCCAACATTTTTTGTAATAGCCATTCACCTGCTAGGCAGAGTGCTGCACTAGGGAAACATATCAAATTATATGTATGATTGTTACATAACCATCAATATAGTATGCTGAGCTTGTAAAAGAAATAGCTTTGCATGAAGAAGCATTCCTAAAAGTTATTTTCGGTGGCAAATTTCAAGTAAACAGAGCAAGGAGAAGTAACTTCCCATCTATTTCTTTCCTGTTGTTCTGTTGCCAACATGATATAATTCTCATACTATGCAAATTCAGAAACAAGTTTGTTTGAAAATAGTAAAGTTCCCAAGAGTACTTATCTTGCTGTCCAGATCTCTAAAGCCCTTTTGCTTTGTTTTGTTTTCTGTTAAGAGACAGCATTCTAAGTTTGCTGTTGAGCATGCAGGACCTCAAGAGTATGTGTAGTGCTGCTTTCCCTTTATCCATAGATACCTCTTACCTTCTGTCAAGCGCCTATGGCTGAAGTGCAGTTGTAGATCACATTCAGTCTGTATCCCCTCTTGTCAGCCAAATCCCAAGTGCTGTACTTCTCAAACAACTTCTGCTTTATTAAATCTGGGTTTGGATGTGTATCAAGATCCTAAGTCAAGAGTCAGAAAAGCAGTATTTTGGAACTGTTGGGGTTTTTATTTTATTTTCGCACAATATTTATATTATTATATATTTTTAGTTTATTAATTCAGTTGAAAAAGCAAACTCACAGTACAGAGTAGCTCTTCACATCTTTCCTTGTGTCAGGAGAATAGTCCTCCACTTGAATAAGGAATGTACCTTTCTTTTTGACTTGCTATCATGAGGACATTTGCATCTATTTTCCTGAAAAGTATCCTTGCAACAACTCGCTCAATATTGTTCCTGAGGCATACTGAAACCATGGCAAAAATCAGATACCATCTTAATCCGTTCATAATTCTGTCATAGATAACATTTTAAGTTGAGTAAACTAGGTGATAATGTGGGAAAAAAACATAAGTTATTGAGATAATTTTAAAAAGCAGTAAATATGAATTTTATAGTGATTCACAATGCACTCATGAGCTTGATTCTACTGTCAAGATTGCTATCAGGCTGATAAACATGCTTGATCTTATAAAGACAAAAAAAATAAGTATGCTTTAGAAAACAGAACAAAAACATGCTTCTCATTCTTTGACTATAGTTAGGAACACAGATATTGATATATTATTTACTAAAATAGAATTGAGCTTATAAAAACAGTAATTTATGTAGTCTAAAAATATCTCTGCTTCTTCAGTAGAACATAAAAGAATTTTTTTGGTAGTTGACAGAAAATCATTTCTTGAGAGATAAGTTTTCTCTTTAAACCCATTGGAAGTTTCCTCTAGCCTAATTTCTGTTTCTTAAATCCCACTAGAGTTGTAACCGTAGTTGCATTTTCTGGCCAAAAAGTCCATAAATCAATCAGTTTTATCTCAATTTCTGTGATGGTTTTCCTTTGTTAATACATTCATTGGCTTAGGATTTAAAGACTGTGACTCTGCCCTCAAGGATCAGTGAATTCAAAGATTCACCTAGTACTTTTATTCAATTATACCACTTTGTTGCTAATTAGCACCATTGACTTTTCCTCTTCACAGTAAGATTTGTTCTTCTAGGAGTCAATAAATTAGTTACTGTACATCTGGGGGAAGGGCATCAGCTCCTTAATGTAAAATACATTTCCAGCTGTTTTTCTAGCGCTGTTTTTTACCAACAGTAAAAATGCCCAGTTTTTGGGTGCTGGCAATAGTGAAAGCGCTGTTCCGGCCCACCCTGGAGCGACTCCATTCTCCAATTCATCCCCCGCGCTGGGATGGCTGAGGTCCAGCCCATGTCCACCTACAGCCATTCTCCAGGAGGCTGGCAGAGGTTGTTCCCATCAAGCCACCACATGTTACCTCTCAGTGGAGCGTCGGTCCTTGTGACTGACAGCACTGCACAGCCCAGGAAGCTTCAGCACACCTTGCTGCAGCAAGGGCTTTGTTTTCTTAGACAAGAGAGAGGCAGCCAGAATTGCTGGGTGCTTATCCTGCCGGGGCTCCCCTCTCTCAGTCCCTTTGAAGGGGTGTTAGAAGGTGTGCTGCCAGCCCCACTACAGCCCTTACTGATGGCCACTCAGAAGATGGACGCCTTGAGAGGGAAATCTATGAGAAAATGCAGATCGTGGGCCCCTGAGGGGTAGACCTCAACTTGCTCAGAGTACAACTTTGTTAGCTTAAGATCAAGCTGAGATGTTTTCAACAACCGGTTCCACCAGAATAAACATCTCCAGCACTTGGGGCCATTCACACTGCCCACCAGGGGGACAGTCAGTCTGTGCTTCCCATCAAGTCACTAGAGAGCAATTTAGAGTAAAAAATAAGTGTTTTCATTTTTGTCCTCTGGATGAGCCTATTCTACATCATTGTATATGGGTCTTACTCCCTAACAGAGGAAGTGTGAATGCTCTTAGAGTAACTTTTCCTAAAAAGGCCTCTGTTTGACTTATTTCTTAGGGTTTTGCTGCACATGCAAATTCTGGCCAGAGTATGCTAATGTATATTGCCTCCTATATCCAAGTGGGAAATGCTTGCTTCTGTTCATTTTCCCAGACTTTCAAGATGCAATTGCACTCATTGATGCAATTTTGAGGCTTATAGGCAGAATTCTATGCCCTGCTGACCTTACAATAATGTTGCTAAATAGACCCTAGAGAGGAAAATAAAGCAAGAACTGAGTAGCTCTAATTTATATAATTTATATATATAATTTATATAAAACATAATTATGTAGAATACACCATAATATTATACAATACAATGTATTGTATAATACATAATGCATTGTATAATATTTTTTATTTAGAATATAAATATATTTTCATACCTCTATAAAATGCCTTGTTATTTGTCTAGTGCAAAGCTGATGGGATCAGTAGCGTGGGTCCTAGTCATGCCTTCTATCCTTTTATAGACTTATTTTCTCTTAAAAGCAGGGCGTCTTTTTGCATTCAGCCCACCTTGGATCAGTTGGTAGACATCAGCAGGATTGTTCTTTGGTTTGAAACATAAATGGGTGGAATAGGGAGTGGTTTGTGGTTCGGTTTTGAAGTCGTTGTTTTGGGTTTATTTTATAAATACCTCTTTTCCAAATACAAACCTGTCATCCAATGCCAGGTCTCCATTCGTTTGCATGGGTGGGAAGGGACTGCAACTTGTTTATTTCCCTGACCTCTCCAACAAACCTCACATTTATGACAGTTCCCACTCAGCACTTCCAAAGCAATCTCTCGATAAGCTTCTCCAGGACACCTTTATCTCCAGTTGGGATGAAAATTGGCAAATGCTGTGAGGGCTGATATCTCAATGCACCAGCAACTGCTTAGGTAAAGTGGCAAATACACATGTATAGTTTACCTAAGAGAATGAACACTCCTAAAATTAACATTTTACAGTCAGCAGCAGCCCAAACCAATCTCAGAACTGTAGTACGGTAAAAAATCCATAAGGCAACCCCAAAATGGAGGAGAGAATGCAGGCTAACCACTGGCACATGTAGTAAATAGATTTAATTTCCTAAGTGCTCTAAGCGTGGCTGTGTCACAGTTAATTCATACCTTTGTTTTTAATGGGGCTTTTAGTGGATGTATCACACTGTTTCCCACTTGGTCTATTCTCCTTACCTCTCCATATTTTCCGTGATTGCATTAACTTGTTTTCAATCTAAGAAGCAGAAGTGAGCAACTTTTTGTTGCTGGTCTGCAGCTGCTGAGTGTGATGCTGTGGCCCTAAATAACACAAATTCAGAATCAGGGTATTAGCTAGTAGCCAAGCTTGGTACTTTGGAGCATTTCTGCTTTCTGCTCTGCGATACAAAACATCATATGTGTTCTGCAGTAGTAGCATATTTCCAGCCATCTGTAATTGCCTCCTACTTGCATATGCTTAGTCACTGCATACAAACACACACCTTCTGCTGAACTTTAGTAAAATTCATTATGTTTTTAGCCATATGGTATTCTACAAAGGCTCTTTTTGACAATACTAGAACCCAGTGATCCTAAATTACCCCCAAGGAGGCCAGAGGAGATAATTTAAGCAAATCATTGTTGTAAGTATTTACTTTCTCATGTGATCCAGTGACATTTTGACAGAACTTTTGTTGTCATCACTTTTGCCAAGTAAATGGAAACACATTAGTATGAAAAACAAATAACAAATTTATTACCGTTAGAGCTGAAATAACATCACAGGAATACTCTAAACCAACACAATTTAATAACTCTTTTATTCCCCGGTGTTTTTAATATGTCTTAAATGACCCTTCATGCTATTGGTAAGTTAATACTTATCAAAATCGAGGAGTACTCAAAGGTGTAATTAACCCTTCCCTTTTATATCACCAGCTGGAACCCAAATTGGTTGTCTGTTGTAATCTTGTCTCTGAGTCTGGGATGGAGCTAAATGGCAGGTTGGTGTACTTTGGGAAACCTATGTCTCCTGAACAGATGGCTTCCTGGGATTCCAATCAACACACAGAAATGGACAATCTTATCCTGAAACAGGCATGAAATGGGGATGATGCTAGTCTTCTAATAAAAATCAGTTGTATTTGGGGAGGGAGAACATGTCTTCCTGCCAAGACAGGATCCCAGAAGAGGAACCAGATACTGATAGCCAAGGTATTTTTTTCCTTAATCACAACTATCTGGAAATCCAAGAGCAGTGAAAAATATCAGGCTGCAGACCATCTTAAGGATTTAAGAATCTTTTCTCTCTCACAGTTTGATAGCATGAAGCTTTTTAAAAGAACTTCCTTTCACCCTAAATTACTTTTTAAAATAGTTTTTATATTTTTCCAACCTATGCCATTTTATAACAGCTGAACTATTCCTGACATTTCAATCTGTGTTGTTGATAGGCTCTTCCAATCCCATTCCTATAGGACTGAGATTGCAGAGGGCTGTAGTGCCAGCTACACAACCACAACTGCAGTCTTGGGGTATCCTCAGAGGACATCATGAGATCACTGCTGTGTAATCTTGCTCCTCTTTCCCCCTTCTGGCAATAGAATAAATAGCCAAGTCCACAACTGGTTCTGTCAAAGAGTGCAAAGAGGTTTAGCAACCTGTTTAAGAATTTATAGTGCCTGTTCATGACAAAGAGGAGATCTATTGCCACTTGCTGTTCCTGTTTGATCTGCATCCTGGCTTTGTGAGAAAGATCTATCTTGTTGCCAATATCCAAAATGAATTGGTAGACTTCTCCAGGAGAGCACCACGCATCCTTCTAGAGGAAGAACATTATTGCATGCCACATCTTGCAGGCTGAACTAAATTCTATAGGGAAAAAAATGAACCCCTGTCAAATTACAACCACTTCACAAGACAGAATTTTAGAAGCTGAAAGATTATCTAGTTCCAGACCCCTGTCATAGGCAGGGAGGGACATCTTTGAGTAGACCAGACTGCTCCAAGCCCCATCCATGCTTTATGCAACAAAAGGGTTTAACAGGCAGAAGTATGTGGCCCTGGGGAAAAGCAGCTGTGATTCAGTGATTGGTGAGCCTGGCTGGCTGCACTGGGTTGGAGCTGGTGCTGGCAAAAGAAACCTGGGAGCATCCTGGGCTGGCTGTGTGGGGAGGCAAGCTCAACTCCCATCTGTAGTGCAAATCTGAATCTGTTCTTTTGATGAACTCTCCAACTTTGCTTCAGTTCTCTATCCAGGAAAATAGCTCTGCCCTATGAAAATACCTTAAGCAACATTAGATGGTCAAACACAAAAGTATTGGGAAACACTGGAGCACTTAACTGGATAAATGGAGAATGTTCTAGTTAAGATCTAAATTTTAGGTTGGTGTTTATATAAAACACTGCAATTATGTTGTGAATTGATTAAAATACAAGCCCTTCAGGAAGAACAAGAGCAAAACATCTTGTCCCTACACTGAGGCTGTAAAAGTAATTCTTAAGATGAAAAATAATTAATGCCTTTTATAAAGCAACAATATAATCAGCTGGATAAAATAATGAGCTGTTTTGAGAAATTATCAATGGACAAAGCAATCCTAAGGGAAAAGAGGCATTAATTAACAGAGAAATTAATGCCATGCATGACAGCAGAGGGAGTTTCTGCTTATCCCTCTCTAGGTTTGTATTCATGAATTGCACCTCAGTTTGGCTGTGGATATTAATTTTGTTTTTGCTTTCACATAGTGAGACTAGAAAAGCACAAGGATAAGACAAAGAGAACAGACAATATTGGAAAAAAAGCCCCAGTAACTCCAGATGTTCTAGTAAAATACAGGTCCTTATACTTGGTAGCTACATGGACTGAGAAGGAAAGTAAATAGATGTCAGTAAATATCTGACATTAGATGTAGGAAAAGAAGGAAATTAGAGAGGCTTTAAATACATGGCTAAGCTACCTGCTGAATGCTGGTTATTAGACACATACTTAATTTCTTTGTCTTAAATCTTAAATATTGCAAATAAGATTTGCGCTTGACACTTCATCACTTTTAGGAGAGATAGATTGCCATTCTGGTTCTTCCACCAGCCTTCTCAGGACTTCACCTTTAGTTTTCAATTTACAGATAAAATTCAGATTACTTTTTCCCATGCTCTTTTTGTCTTCCTTTATTGTTTAGACTACAGATGCTCACACTTTTTCATTTTCTCCTTTCCTTTTTGGTTTTCTCCTGTCTATTGTGAAGAGTAAGGGGAGGATGCTTATCCCCTCCTCTCCCAGGGTGGGTTGCGGAGGAGATGTTTCCAAACATCTCCCCCTCTAGGAGCAGGATAATAGGTGCAGGCTTAAGGGCCCTATGGAGGCAGAGTCATGTCTGTGGGAAGGATCAGTGGTAACAAAGGAGCTGGGGTAGAAGGAAGAGAAGCAGCAGAAGGAATCTTGTGCTTTTCAGCATGTGTGAGTGTCCGGTCTCACTTCTGCCCTTCCCAGTGCCTCCCACCCTGGTTTGGTTGACCTGAATGGCCGAGAGACTGGGTTTGATTTTCTTAAAAGGCATATTTGGCCCACCTTTGCCTGCTTGTCTAATTATAGCCCTGAATGATTAGAGTTTACTGCAGGGATGACTAACATCATGCCCTGGAGTCTCTGACAGAGGTAAGATTTGCGTGTACAGAAAGCCTTTCCTGTTCTTATTATCTGTGTATGTGTAAATGTTGGTCTTATACGAAATGGTGGTGGTGTAGTAAGAGCAGTTCTGGAATCTGCTTCATGTCCCACTGGGTAAGGGCATGCTAACTTCATTCCAAATGAAATGCACTTTCTTTGTGCTAGTCTTCTGTGGTCTTCTTGAATTAGCTGGTGTCTATCCTTCCCTTGCCTGTGAGAATTGCACAACAGATCTGCTATCATCCTTGATTTTCTGATTCCAAAGCACTGGCATCATTTAAGTTAACACACTGATATATTCCAAGGGATAAGCTGTGCACTATGCTGTGTGCATCAGACGTGTATATCTCTAGAAGTAGGTCAACAAGATCAGAAGAAAATGGAGGCACCAACACAACATTTCTTTCCTTTAAAGTGTTTATCATCTGCTTTTCTCTATTTCATCATATTTTACCATTCTTTGCAAAGAATTTGGCATTTCTTTGTACTTACAAGTATGCAGAGTTTATTTTGCTTGGGTATTAATGTTTTGATTCTGCGCTGCCTGTTTACATTACATATATCTATGCCAATACCACTACTGGCTCATGGTTTCCAGCATTTCAGCGACTGCTCTCAGGACACTCTTCTTCCCAGATAGGCCAAGGATTTGCATGTTTCTATGCCTTCTGGGTACTTGAAGCTGTTATGTACAGTCTAGAAAACGGAAGATTATTTTCCTTTCAGAGACTGAGACAAAAGGGAAAATACTTCAAACTTACCAAAATGTTGATGAAACCTAGAATCACAGAATACCCTGAGTTGGAAGGGGCCCACAAGGATCATCAAGTCCAATACCAACTGCTGGCCCAGAAGCTTATTTGAAAAACAGCTCTAAATTAGCTCAGCATGCTTTTTCTTGCCCTAAATGTTCAATTTCTGCTTCTAGTCATTAGGATAGGCACAGGAGGCTAAATTTAGTCCATTGAGAGAAGCCATTAGAAGGCTTTTCCATTATTTCTGCCTGACTCGAGTCTTCAAAACAAGCAGGCCTTTTCTTCAGAGGCAGATTTTACCCAGCAAGGGTCACTGTCTTGTCCACTGTGCAACCATGGGTTTCTCAAACAGCCAGGTCCCCATAACAATATTTATAAGCTCTTCCACCTCTAACACAAGAGTTTGCTCTCCATGTTTTCCTGGGTTGTTGTTCCCCTACTCCTTCATCTGTGCACTGCTGAGTAAGTTGCCTTAGACAGTCCAGTGCCTGAGACACTTTGCACACCTGGCAGTTCTGATGGATGGCTTTGGAAGATGCTGGCCCCCCAAGCCTTGTCCAGATGTTGCTGTTCTGCCTGGTGAGTGTTACTGCTGCAGCCTCCTAGGCATTTTCTGCTCAGTTTTGGCAAAGCAAGGTACACTCTTCTTTGTCCTTTTCATTTTCAATTGTTCTCTGAAATTTTTTAATTCCATTTGATACAGAGCTCAATTTTCCCACATATCATGTAATTGTTTGTAATCATGTTAATGTGTATGGAAGTTACAGCTGTTTCTATTGCAGAACTTCGAGCCATGCGTGTGTTTACCAGAATTTAACTTATTGTTCTTTTTTGTTTCCTGCTTTTCTTAAACTTGAAATCTGATCTTAAATCTTCCAAAAATCTTTTCATCTCCAAGATAATAGATTTTGCAATTAGTCATTAAATTACCAGCATAATGCACTTACTGGAATTGTATGGAAATTATGTTTTGCTATTTGAGTGTTTTCCTTGCAGGTGTCTGAAAAGTATGCTGATCTCATTTATACTTGCCTAAATTGCTTAAATACAGAAAGACTATGCTGAAGGCAGAGGAGACACTGTCATCTTAAATTCATGTGTTTAGGATAAGAATCTGAGCCCACCTTGTTTGAACTTTAATCTCCTTTTTTTTGGAGTGGAAGGAGTCACTTCCCTGTACAGTGATGATTAATAATCCATACATCCCAAACCAGAAAATACATTTGAACAAAAGCAGTCCTTGCTCTTGCTATTATGTTTTTTAGAGGTGATAATTTGTTTCAAAATTATTTATTTCTTATAATGCATGCCTGCCATGGGAGCCATTATAGAAAGAACTTTGTTACTGCAAAATAGCATGATTAGATGCTGATATTTACTGAGTACTTTGTTTGCATATTAAAAAAAAGTTGATTTCCACCACAATCCTGCCCACCCTGAACTTTGTGTGGAAAATTATGTTTGTTTTCTTGGAAAATTACATTGTCATTAAAGCCATTTTAGAGCTAATTTCTTTCTTCCTGACACTCCTATCAGAAAGTGCAGAAGAATCTTCCAATGAGTGCCTTATCTCTCTGTTATCTTGAGACTTCAGGTTTCATGGAACAACAGTCCTTTAAGTGTTTTTAAAAGTTTATGCCTGTCTTTTATTTGGAAAAACACTTCAAACACTCTTGTGATAATAGCGTCACAGGCCAGACTCGTAGGCTAAAGGATCAGTTTTGAACAATAGATAGAAGCACAGAATTTAAAAGTACCCCTGCATATGGAAATGGAGCAAAATGCCTCTTCATATATGTTCACAAATGGTGTGGAGATGATTATGTAGATCAGGTGAGCTGTGGAAGAGGATGCAGGCAGAGTGCTCTCAATCACTGCTAGAATAACAGTCCATTTATGTCAAGCAAGTCAAATCAGAAGGGTTGCATGAAGTTAATTGTTCATGGGTCTTTACTCTTCCAATCTGTTGCTTAAAGCTTCTCCTTCTGCCAGAATTGTACTTCTGTTTCATCCATGCCTCTCATCTTCTTACAGCAACCATCCTTTATGGCTTGCCAGTGACATCAGCCTTGACACGTCATTTGTCCTCATCTCCCAGAAATCCCCTTTGCCTGCTCCTACACTCTTTCTGTCCATGTAGCCTCTGCCTGTTTTTCATGGGTGTCTTTCCATGGTTATGGGCTGAGTACAAGGCTGTGGATAGGTGTTGACTAGCAAAATAATTTTATATTTTTATTTATATTTGTGCTTCATTACACCACTAAGACTGTATATTATCTGAAGTAGAGGTAGTTATCATATAATTTCAAGTTTGCTTTTCATTTTGCCAATTCTCCACCTCCTTGTCTGTGGGCTAGATCTCTGGAAGTATTCACTGTGTAGTGTAGAGTTCCCAGTTCAGCAAAGTACTTGGCCATATGATTAACTTAAAGCATCTACTTAAGACATATGCTTATGTACTTTGATGATTGCTTTGCCAATTTCTGTGTCTTGCTGGGAAAAGTTACAACAATAATGTGCCAAGAACCTGACTATTAGGCAGTCGTTAATGAATACACCAACCTGGAACATTTGCTTTACCAAATAAACTTTTGCTATGCCTTCTCTTTTTTATATGGAATTTCATAACAAGGAAATTTAAGTGATTATTAACTGCTTAACTTAGTTATGCCACCTAATAATCATATGACAGATCTCTATATAATTGCAAAGGAATAAACTGCAGAGAAAGACAATCAAGGATGGCGAAATAATAAAGCGAGATGACTTTTCCACTTTGATTGACATCACTCCAGCATAGCCAGTGCCAAACCCGTGTAACTGAGGAGAATCCAAACAACATTATTTAGAATTTTGGAGTCCAAGCCGAACAAATATGCAGATTTTGTTCCAGAAAAGACGTATAGAATGCAAGTATTTCCATCAGAAGATACTGCAGGAAAAGAAAGAAATTAACTTTATCCACTTGCTTACAGAGGGAAAGAAAGTGAGGTGAAATTTCAATTTTTTCTTTTGCATGGGTTACCTGTGGGGCTAAGTTGGTGGGAGTGTTGTGCTCTTGAGCACTCGAGCCCTGTTCCTGTTAAATTCACTTCCATGGGAGAATCCCGATGATGCTTCCTCCCTTTTTCCCATGACCCAGCCCACAGAACAAAGCAATGATAAAGAACAGGTCCCTAACATTTTTCAGTCCAGACTGGCTGCTACTTGTCACTGTTGTGGGACAAGGGAGCAGTCAGAGTCAGCTGGGCCCTGTGAAGAGCCTCGTGCCACAGCTCTTTCTGGGATCACTCCTCTAGCTCAGAGGAAAATGGATATTTTTGTATTTCACTGATCTTTGCTTCAACAAACAATGCTCTAAATGAACAGCACAAGTAAAATGCTCATCTTAAGATTATATTCTCCCCAGTGCATGGGAAAGAAATCAACAAAAGGAAAGTAGTGCAGTGTCACTTAGAATATTATCCTCCCCAGAATATCAGATGGAAAACAGAATCCCCTGGTCATACAAACTAAGTCAAGCAAGGGCAAACATCAAATGCAGGAGGAAAAAAGGAATTATGTCATCATGACAGACCTGAATACTAGCAGATACTCTTCCATGGTGGTGATTGCCTAGAGCAATATGTGGTGGTGTGACAGGAGTGTTGGATGTTCTGGTAGCACATTTAAGGAAGGCAATGCAATGAGTCTTGGTGTTATAAGTGCCTGCAGACCCTAAAAGGAATCTGTGGACAAGCAATAAACCAATGGATGTCTAGATTTTATTACCTAGGAAGCATCAGTTTTCCCTAAGGTCTTTAAATTTTATATTTGTAGAAAATGTGAGGAAATTAGGTGCAAAAGGTCTTGCAACAGAGATGACTAGGCAGCTTTCACTCACAGAAATGGTGAAAAAGGTGTGCAAGAGAAGATTAAATTGTAAAATTCAGCAAAGGTACAGAATTTGGCATTAAATCTAGGAAAATGTATTTTATTTTTAATTCTCTGTCACAAAAGTGCTAATTCTGAGAGGTCCTCTGAGGTGACATTCAACCTCCTCCATACTGTGTACAGATTTAGGAGTGCTGGGGAGGTCTGTATCAGAAATTGGCGTGGTGATTCACTCAAGCTGCAAAACTGCATTCTTTTCTTTAGGATGCACAAAGCATCCCACCGCTACAATCTCTCTCTAGAACATTGACCCCACATAGACCTTCCCAAAGATGTAGTTCAGTTTCCCAGGGTGGATCAGAAAAAAAATCTGAAAGGTCTGAAAAACTGAGTATGATAATGAGTTGGGCCCAAGATAAGATAACCAATCTGCATCCCCTGATTGACCTGGTTTGACGCTGAGCATCTGAAGGTTCCTTTCCAGATGCTGTCAGTTATGGAGAAGACTTGCCCTCATGTTTAGCAAGCCCTCCAGAGAACATCTTAGTTTTCAATATGGCTCTGAGCTCTTTCTGGAAGGCCTGGTCAGGGCACCTTACAAAGGGCAAGACCTAGGAAATCCTACAAGCTGTTCCCCATTGAAGAGTGGAAAGCTTGAAAGCCCTCTTCTATTCAGGGTGTTTGAGACCTTGACGTCTCTGCCTTGCAAACATCTGGCACATAGCAGGTGCTTTGGGATATCATGTTTCTTGCAGGTGGCCTGCAAGGCTTGAATCCAAGATGTGAACCCTGAAACCTAACCTAGGTTTCTCAGATGTTTGCTCAATAAATGTGAGAGAAATCAGAGTAGCAGGATGAATGCTGGCAGAAACATGGCTGGGCTGCCTGAAAAGCAGACTGGCCAGCAGATCAAGGGAGGGGATTCTCTTCCTCTGCTCTGGTGACACCTCGCCTGGAATCCCACGTTCAGATCTGGGGCCCCCAGGACAAGAGGGATGTGGACCTGTTGCAGTGAATCCAGAGGAGGTCTCAGAGTTGATCAGAGGGCTGGAGCACCTCTCCAGTGAGGACAGGCTGAGAGAGTTTGGTTTGTTCAATCTGGAGAATGGAAGGCTCCGGAGAGAGACAAATGGGGCCCTTTCAGTACTTAAGGGTGGCCTATAAGAAAGATGAGGGTCAAGGAGAATATTGTCACTCTCCAAATACAAAATTTGTCTGCAGGAAGAGTAGGGAGCAGGGTTTTCCTTCCCTGCAGATTGATGATGCTTTGGTGCCATGTTTCAACACAGGTATTTTACTGCATCTCAGAACCCTGGTTTTGCTCATTCACCTTATTCTCCTATATTATGATTTGGGATGAGAAATTTGCTTTCACCTCAGATTGTCAATGGCTCGGGGGAGAAGAGCTGCTTTCCTCTATAGTATGAGGTATTGTTTGCTTAGAAGAGCTGGCCAGATTTTTATGTAACATATCCCTGCCTTTGGAGGGACGCACCATTCATTTCTCCTGCTACCTCACTCTGGCCAACAAGACCTGGCCTTTCACTATGACTAAAATTTGGTGTCAATGGCTTGCTCCACAGCTTGCAGTGTGGCTTGCAGCATGGGAGCACACAGCACCTGTGATTGATGGGTCAGGGTGGTGTGGGTGTGATTACACCCATGCAAGAACCATCACAGGGAGCTGAGCTCCATAACAGGCTGCAGGACTGATCCATTCACAGGCTATACAAGAAATTTTTGTTGCTGCCTCTTCTCCCTGAACATGTCCATAGCTGCTTCTTGCCCAGGAAGACACCAGTCTGTCTCTCTATAGTACAAAGCTCACATTGGAAACCTGAGTGAACAAAAAAACATTTCCTAGGGAAGAGATTTCTCTGGAAGGTTTCTAACAGAGAAATATGAAGGTAAAACTCTGGAGTCATGCCTTTACTGAAAAATAACCTTGTCTACTGATAGTAGCTGCATAAACTTACTTAAATTAGAGAACAGTGGAGCATCTTTATTTTTCTCTCTTTCATAACAGAACATTTAGCCCCCCCATAATTTCCAAGTGAGTCACTGAAACAGAGCAGCTTTCAAAGGAACCACCATGAAGTTTGCAGCAAGTGAAAGCAGCCAAAAAATGAGATAAGGGTGAGGCATTTCGTGCTCATAACACAGTCAAGCACCTCAGTCCAGTCAGCTTGTGTTTGTGTTGTGTTCATGTGGGAGACTATAAAACATAGTGTGGTTTTATGGATTGAATGAAACAGGAGGCTTTAGAACTATACACAGGCTGTAAGCCTCTTAGCTCATAACTTTATTTACTTCAAAAATATTTCTTCTTAAATGTACACAGCTGTTTGCTGGCTTTGTCAAAAGACACATTACCAGTCTGAAGAAATTTAAGAAGAAGACACTGATAATTTTTGAGTAAATAACTGAATGTGAATAAGTGTGATGAATACTTCATCCTTGTACTTTTTGTATCAAAATTGTACATCTCCGTAAAACAAATTATTTAATAACTCCAGCGAAGGTTTATACCCACTATGTGTAATAAAAAAAAAAAAAACAAATAGAGCCATTTGCCCTGTTTTAGCCTGCAGTTTCGATTTTATAGTTTTACCTTGCCTTTTAAATCGTATAATCTTTACAGCAGGACAAGATTCCTCAGCATGCTTTAAATGCCAACCTATGTGAGACCAGACCCAAATCTCACTTAAATTAGCAAGAGCAATTTCAATATCTTTGGTGTTCTAGGGAAGAGACCCTCACATTAAGAATACAATGCTCAAGCTATTTCATCTTGCATGTCTTTATAGAGAGAAGGGCATGATCAGTAGCAAGGAATCTTATTTTGGCTAGTGTTGGAACAGCTCTGTGAGTGCCCTGAGAAAGCCAGAGTCTCAGGGCCTACCTGCCTGAAAGAGCAGGGGCTGCAGGAAGTGCTGCAAAGGCTCTGATGAAAGGTGTTAACAGCATCATCCCTCTCTTGATCACCATGGAAAGCTTAAGTGTATCCTTACCTTGGTTAGGCTGATTGCTCTTTTTGGAAGAATGTCATGTGAGCAGAGTTAAATAAGCCCTTTGAAATGTTCTAACCAGAGCCTCACCTCTCATGAAATGAGACAACTGCAACAATTATACATCTCATGGTCACCAAAAAGGGCGTCCTGTCTCTTTTTTTCATCTTCTCCCTTGCTTCTGTACCTATGGCACCAAGCGTCACCCTGCAAACAGCCAAATCAGATTGTTGACCCACCCCAAAAAATCCACTGCTTTTTTTTTGGATTAGTTCTTTACCAATTTCCTGAGCTGGTTTAGCTCTCAGAGGATTTGCATGAATGCTCACAAAAAAAAAAAGGGACTGTGGGATTGGAGGCATGAACCTGTGGAGCATATCAGTTTACCTCCAGAAATACAAGGAAAGACTCATGCTTGAAGACTTCTCTTTTTCCAGCTATATTGATTAGTCTGGATGCAAGATGATACCTCTCCCTACAAACTTGTGTTCTTTATCCTTTGACTATCACAACTGCAATATGACTGCTCAATAATGCACACAGCGATCCCTTTAGTCATTAAAGGAAATCCCCAGGAGCCATCCTGGACTGAATAACCTCTGTGAAGCCCTCTGGAAAGGCTAGTTATTACGTGGAGTGGACAATAAAGGGAAATGAGGTTTATGTTTGCTTATCCAAAAGGCCAGGGAGAGTTCATAGATTATTCTTTGCACTGATAAGCTAGATGTAATGTAAACATTCCTCACTGGAAAGTATCTGCTGTTTGTTTTCCTAACTTTAACCATGTGGCTAGCAAAAGCAGAATAAATGAAATAAAAGACAGGCATTTTCATAATAAAAAGCCAGAGTCTTTGAAAACTCATGTTACTGTTCCCTCAAAAAAAATTTAAAAATTAGAATTGTCTTTTCTACTCAGTGCATGAAACACATACTGACATGACTGCAAACCTTCTTGTAAGTGAAAAGTGGTGAGTTTTCAAGCCTGTCCCAATAGATATTCTTCATTACCCTAGAGCAGAGCAACCTGCTCATTTTAGTTAAAACAGCTCCATGTCCTTTATTTGGACAATACTGAAGTTATAATGGGTTTTCAATGAAAGTAATAGATATTTGTCCATAGGGGAGCTGGAGGATAGGAGGGAAATGTCCTAATGCTTTCCAATTCTGCTATAGAAAATGCAAAAATCCCTGATGAATATAAATTAGCATAGCATCTCTCTTAAAAATCTCACCCAGTACCCATCTGTATCTAGGTTCATAAATATTTGAGGAAAAAGATCTTTCTGTCCTCTCTGCCAAACCTGTTTACAGATTATTTCAAATCAACTTGCAATTAATTAGTTTTCTTTTCACTGTCTTTCAAATGTGAGTAAACTTAACAATTTATATCACTAAAGTCTCAGCTCTCCATAGTCTGTTGTCCTACTCCACCTGAGTAATTGAGAGCTAACAAGTGTGGGTTTTCATAATTAATCTTCCTTGATAAAACTCTCCACTCCCAAGA
Source organism: Geospiza fortis (assembly GCF_000277835.1). Classification (NCBI taxonomy): domain Eukaryota; kingdom Metazoa; phylum Chordata; class Aves; order Passeriformes; family Thraupidae; genus Geospiza; species Geospiza fortis. The sequence goes on from NW_005054302.1 coordinate 9,739,883, forward strand.
ATAAAACTTGAATTTCTCTTTTTTCATCAAAAATTGCAGCACGTTGTAGAAGAGTTGGAAAGACGGGGCTGAATACGAGGGATAAGAGGACTGGCCCCAGAAGGAAGACCTGGCTGTTGGAGCTGCTCTGATGCTACGATGTAGTGATATTTGTGATAGCTGCCGTTTCTATGGCGACGTGACAGCATGATTTACCGCAGCGACAGGGAGAGCAAAGGCAAAGCTTTTGTTTCACTTCAATGCCATCAGCTATTTGCTGGTATCGGGGAGGAGGGAGGGAGAAGTCATATGGCTTCCAGTTAAGCACATTGCTAGCGTGTCTTAAATATAAAGAGAAGTCAGTGAAGGGGACCATGGTGTTCAGGTCTCCCTTCTGTGCCCCTGGAGCTTGCACACCCTTGGTGACACAGCACTCAGTTCCCTACAATCAGGGCACAGCAGACTTCTCTGGGCAGATCACAACTCCCATTCATCAGCCAGCTCAGGAGAGCAGCTCAGCCCAGGTCACTGACCAGAGTCAGGGGCAGCTGCTGGCTCAGCCTCCACTCTGGGCTGGCTCTCTGGACAGGGAGTTTTACACTGGATGATGTAATGCTGTGGATCACAGGACACTTCAGGGGTCTTTGACACCTTCTAAGACGCCACATCTGCCTGTTATATGTAGTTGAGTCAATTTTGGTCCACTAGAAGGGATGAATGTCTTCAGGCTGAACATCCTGGTACTTCTCTGGGGGGGAGCTTTCACAGCTGAGCCACCGGTGTAAGGACTTTGGCATGATAAAAAGCACTACCTCACTTTGAAGGATTTGCATCTTCTCAGCCTCCTCCCATATATTTTTCAACACCCAGCTGTAGCCTCTGGTGGCGTGTATGCACCCCTCAGCACCCTGCTGATTGTTTGAGCCATTAACAATCTAGTCTCTCACTGATGCCTTAATACTTTTTTTTCTGTGTAAGTAACATGTATATCATCAATAAATAGCTTTGCTGGAATTACAGAAAGCTTGGGGATAATTATAGGGAAGAACTTTCCTCTTTACCTTCTTTCTACCTTGCAATTATGGGAGAGTGTTTATCTATTCTTCTTTTAATCTGCACCAGTTCTTATTCCACAAGAATAAGTGGTGTGTGCTGCTGGAGTGCATTTGTAAAACAAAATTAGCAAAGAGGACACAGATGTTGCTTTCCATTCTCTTTTTTAGCCATACAAATTATAAACAATGTCTCTTTATATTAAGATACACTTTTCTGTCTCATATTGGTTTTAGAGCTGATTCTTTCAGTATGTTTTCTGCTTGGAGCAGCCTGTTCTTGCTTAAATATCCCCACAACTGTACTCCATCTGAAAACAACGTTGCTTTCACATTCAGCACACATATCTCAAATCCATATGTATATTGCTGATCCGCTGTGAGGACTGAAGAATTAATAACATTGTACAGGGTCACAAAAAATGAACAGCACATTTCTCACTGAAGTCTACTCTGAGTCATCAAGTGTACTTTGGCTTGTGCATAATGAGGTAACAGGTAGCAGCCACCAGAGCAAAAGTGCCTTCACTGCTGTGACCTTACTTTGTTCACATTAATGGAGAGTCCAAGAGCTGATGAAGTTGAGTTGTTTTTCACTAATACTCTATTGCAAAGAATTCTCTTGTACTGGAATACATGGTATTCAAAAGCCTTGATGCAGATTTCATAGCACAGAGATTTTAAATTTTTTTTTCTGTTCAAGATCAAAAGAAATTATCCATATTTCTGGTATCATCTTTTATAACATGGATATGGCATTCTGACTTCTGTCAAATTTTGATTTGCTTGACTGTGGCTGATCTATAGATAAGAAGATGTATTTAAGGCGAGTGCTTTTATTCCTTAAAAAATTTATAACTTGTTCACATTGGCTTTAATTTAAACTACATGCTCCCGCCAAACATATGTTTTAAGACAAATATATTATTTTAAGGCAAACACGTTAAGATCATTCCTCTCAACCTCTGAGTAGACATCAACACAACAACAGTGTGTGCGCATGGCGGAGGGGGTGCTAAAATTGCCCCAAACTGGAAGAAGTTTATCATGAAACTGTGAGCAGCTGTTGTTGAGGCTCATTCTGAGCAGAAGAATGCACCTCCTGATGTTTCTGTTCATTCAGAACATTTCTGTGCCACATGGGGTCCATCACGCTGACTGCTTTGCCTATGGCCTCCGTGGCTAATAAGACAGAGCAAGCTTTATGTTGACCAGTGAGATGTCTTGAGTCAGCATGTCATATGCAATAAAAAATTATGGGCTTGAGTGGCAAAAGTTAATTTAGGATACTACAGATTGCTGATAAAGATTTCCTTCCACAGTGGCATCATACAAAAAAATGATCACCCTGCTTGATCTTTTGCTTGTTGGTTGTTGTTTTAATCTGGGGAGCAGGATTAATTATTTGGGACTTTTTGACATGTTATATAGTGGGACTTGAACTGGATTTTTTAGACTTTTTGGGGGAATCATATTGCAGTTTGGGGTTTTTGTGAGGGCATCAGCCTGTAACAGATCTTAGAGCTGGGAGTCTGGTCTCATGTTTGGGAAAGAGATTGACTGAGATTGAAGAGATTGACTGAGAATTGGCTGGAGGCAAAGAATAATCTTCTTGATGGACTGTGATGGATTTTTCTGTGTTATCAATGTTGAAGTTACTGCAACAGAAAAACCTGCAGTCATGAATAATTTTGGAGAAAAGTTTAATTTTACCTTTCCACTTGTAAGCAGCATACTTCAGTTGTAAAATTGCAGAAAACACTTTAAAGGATGTCATAACCCGAGAGTACTTTCAACTTCATTTTTTGAAGTGCAAGACTTTTTTCTCTGCACGCCCTATGATTTCTCTCCAAGTTTGGCAAGACAAAGACCCAAAGTAGACATTTTATAACCAACAGCTGCCTCTTCCTAGTCCAGCTGGCAAGCACCTTCACCTCTGCCTTTCTATTTTTTTTATTGCTGATAGGTTTGGTCTCATTATGTCTCCTGAAAACAATTAGAGAGTCATCAAATGGCAGCCCTTCCAGTTTGTGTTGGGGCTGGACTCTGGTGAAAGGTCAAACCATTTCCAATCATCCCCTCTCACATACAGACTTTCTTTAAAACAGACTTCAAAAAATAATCCAATGCAGGCAAGACATTTGCAGCTGGCTCATATGAAGGCGCATTCATTCTGTGTGTGTATGTGTGTGTGTGAGGGTTTATATAGGTCTCTTCATGAGGAAAGAACAGGAGCTGGAAGAGGTCCAGCTGTTGCCTTGTGCATCTTGTCATGGTTTAGTCAGTTCCTTCCCCTGGGTCTTCCTCCTGTCCCTCTTTTACTTCATTTCAATCTCTAAGCCTTATGCTTTTCCAGCTTCTGTCATACGGTAGGAGCTGGAAAAGCATAAGGCTTAGAGATTTTCACTTTCACTTTTCACTTTCACTGCCAGCCTTTGGCTGAGATGTGCTGTGCCTCAGAATCACCTATCCTTCTACATCAACTCTCTAGGAAGCTGAAATGACTGACTCCCACGCAAACATCTGCCTTGCAGCCATCTGGAGACGGGAAAGAGATGGCACCAGCCACAGCTCTCTGAAAGCGATGGATTCATAGACAAGGGTTCTGAAAGCAGTGGAACAGCACAGCACAGGGCTTGCAAACATTTCATCACAGCACAGCATGAGGTACTGCTCTCCTTTGTCAAGACCAGGCATTTGTCACTTGCTTAGAACAGTTTATCAAAGAACCAGCAACTGAGCTTTCTCCATTGCATAGCTCAGCCCAATGTCATGGCCAGTGTTTTATTGCCGCTTACTTTTTTTAGCATTAGGAGTTAGCAACTAAAAGGCAGGGTTTTAATATACAGATATGGGACCCAAGAAACATGTTCAATGCCTTCCTCTGTGCAGATTTCCAAGATCAAGCTTTTTAAGGAGATGTGTCCAGGACCTTAAGATTTTTCCATATTTTGTTTCACCAGCTGGGATAAAACCTGCAGTCCTGCTGAGGCTTCAGCATTGACTTCACCACAGAGAGGGTTTCATTTTCTGTGTGTTTAAACCACAGCTGAACATCTGGAAAATAAGGGACTTTTCATTCCTATTTTGTTTTTTAGATCATCAACTATTCAAGGCATTTTCTTACTAACTAATACAACAAAAGCTTGCCCCAGCTCAGTCCACACGGGAAGAGGCTGTTATTAATGCTACTTCTGACAGCCTGGCAAAGAGAACACTTAACGCTTTTGGTAATGAAGAGGTGACAACAGGTGGGTATTTCAGCTTGCTCAACGCTGAAATTTTCAAAAACTGTAGAAGAATCATTCCCTAAATACTCATTTTGTTCAGCAAGTGCATTGGAAGGGTAAGAGCAAAATCTGACCTGTGTGTGTGGGCATACAGGCATGCACACATATGGACAAGCAGGCCTTGTAATCTGTTTGCAGTACCATAATGAAGCAACCTCCTGGAGCTGAGCTCTCCTGAGATCCTCAGGGGAAATACTGACTCTGCCCTTTCCAATCTGCTGAGAAGAAACATTTCATTTTTGAGTCCTGCTCAGTGAAAGGGCTGATAGCAGCTGTACTGAAGAGCCTGCCTTTTGAATAAACACTGACTTGCTTATCCAAAAGGCAGTAAAATCACCTTTGGTTTGATGGATTCAGCTGCAACATTGAGTAATGAGTTGAAAAATAACATTGCACAGACCTGTCAAGGCACCTCTGCATGATCAGACTCAGCATTACACAAGCTGACAGCAGTCTGTGGTGGGAAGTTACCCACTGACAAACTTTTTCAAACCAAGTCAGGTCCTGGCTCATATAATACAAGTTACAATTGTCTCCCTTAATCCTCTGTGAGAGTGGTTTATCTGTAAACCATTGGAAGCGCTTCTTGAGCTTTTTCAGCTTTGATCTCCACATTATGACAGCTGTGACCTGGGCTGTGTGGAAACTGTGGCTTGCAGGGGTGCAGACAGGCTCAGCACAGCCCATCTGTCCTGGCTGGGAGATGCTGGTTGGGGCTCAGGGGCACTGCTTAGCTGGCTGCTGCAGCAGCACCCAGCCTGGGCTGAGGCCACTCTAACCACACCATGGGCACAATGGTGGCACTTCAAACAACCCTTGACACTTATTTTTGACTTGCCCTTCTCTCCAGGGCAGTGAATGTGGTAAATGGCTGCCTCTCTCTACAGCCCAAACCAGCAAGCCCAGAAGCAGGACAGCATTTGCACGTCTCTCATACACCTACATGAAATGCTGCTATGGCTGTGCTGCAGTTCACATAGATAGCAGGGGGAGGATAATTTTCACTCGCTGCTGCTGTGCTGCAGAATAACATGAGCACAAGGCCCTTCTGGGCTCTGGGCAGTGCTGGATCCTGCTGGCCTATGCTGAGGCAGCTGAGCTGGGGCAGGCCAAAGCTCTGGGGCTGCTGGAGCATCAGGAAGTTGTGGCTGTGTTTCCACCAGCTGTGTGCAGCCAGGGACAGACATTGCTGGGCTGTGCCCTGCTTGTCACCATCCCCATCCTTGCTCTGCTCCTCTGGCTGGGTGCTGCAGGACAGTGCCATGCTGGGGAGGGCACTGCCCTGTCCCTTACCATTGCCCTTGGAGCCTGGCTGGCCTGTCCTCTGCTGTCAAGGGGCAGTTTTGGTGAAACACTCTTTTCCTTTTTTAAAACACTGGATAGTTCCTTATGAGCCTGCCGAGCAGGTGTGGGTGAAAAGCAATGCTGTGCTGTAGACATGACTGCAGCGTGCACCCAGGCTCCTGGCAACATGCCCTGGCATGTGTCCTGACCAGAGGAGCGAAGCAAACAGGGACTTGGAAAAAGGCTTGTGTGCCTGCCTGTGAACTGATCCCCTTTTCCAACTGCAGAAAAATATGTAAAGACCAGAAAGTTGACTCAATAAAAAGTATTGCCTCTGTCTATAAAGCATGCCTTGTCTAGGTCCTTAAACTATCAAGGCTACAACAATATTATCAATAAATGCACCTGTATTTCACTGCATAGACATTTAATAAAAAACCCTTTTTATTTTGTGAGAGTTTCCTCCCTGCAGTGAAAGAAAAGTAATTCAAAACAGAGTCAGGAATAATGGGATACAGTCTGTGCAGAAAAGCCAAGGTGACCCTTTATATAATCTTGACCCTTTATATAATCTTTAAAACCTCAGAAAATTAGACATTTCTTTTGCCTTGTGAGGACTGAAGCCCTGATGACCTGATCCCTAATACAGATAACACACGTGAGAAGTGTGAACATGACTTAAATTGAGGATGGCACTCCAGGTTAGGCTGTGCTGAAACATGCTAGGGCCCTGTGCAGTTGTAGTTTATAGAAGCTTATGTGATGATTATTGTCTGTTATAAACATGCATGGACATGTTAAATGTGTTACACATGTTACAGAAAGTATCACAGATGGATGCAAGCCATTGCTGCAGGTAACCTATTGATCCCTTAGTCTTTGTGAAAAAAACACCAGCAGCAGCTCTTCAGAAGTGAACATACTACGAAGGGTGACCCAGCTTGCCCTAGGATGAGGATGTTCTCACTGCACTTGTTTCAGATTAATTCTCTATATCTGTCAGCATATTTCAATGCTTGCTCACCAGTTGTCCTATTAGCAGCCACCTAAACCTTTTGTGCTTACCTACTTGCTTTTGAGGGGGAGGATAATTTTCACTTGGCTTTACTGCAATGTCCCAAAAATACCCCCACTATCTATGTGCAGTCACACAGAGCTAGTCTGCAGGGCTGTGTGTACAGAACAGAAGGCAGCACGGGGCAGAAACCTCCAGGCACCTCTGGGCAAGGTGGGAGCAGGTGCCAAGAGGAGCTGCGCACTTGCTCACCTCCCAGCAGCAGGGCTCTCTGCAGGCAGTGTGACAGCAGGCAGAGGAGCACCAGCATGGCCAGCACTGTGACTGTCCTTCATCCAGCTCCTAGGCACTGCTTATGCACAGGCTCTCTTATACTGACTGAGAAGCAGTTCCTGGACTCTCCTTTCCTGAGAAATCCCACCTCTCTCCAACCCATTGCTGGTCTGCATTCTTGGGTTCCATTTATTTAAGCCTGGTCTGGTCCCAGCATCCTGGGAGCCAGCAGAATGTACCATGTGACGTGGGAGCTGTGGGTTCAAAACCCCCGGGCACTCTAGTGTTTACATCTCCTGCTTCCTGGGGGTGTTTTGCAACACATGCTGTGAAAAAAACCTCTGTCTCTGTACTCTCAGATGGACTAGAGGAAATGAAGATGCTCAGCCTCATCAACAAATCTGAAGAAAGGTGAGATTTCAGAGACAACACACTACTTAGCAGCGCTGCTTGCCTGCATCTTTGTTCAGTGTGTCAACTCTCATTTGGAGTTGCTGAACTTCAGTATCTCCCTCTGATGTGCTGGTAAGAGACGTGATTGTACATCCGAATACTGGGGTGCCTGTATCAGCTCTAGAAATCCCTTGAGTGCTTAAAGCTTTAATGATGCCATAAGCATTTACCTTCATTGCCTTTTGAAGGGCATGAAGGGCAAACAGAGATCTATCCCCAGTCCCAGCTCCCTCCCCATCAGCCTGTCTCCTCACTGAATAGAGAACTCAGGACAATATTTTATATTCCCTGGGGATCCTCTTAAACCCTGGTGACCTCTTTCTTGGAGCCCAGCTAAAGCATCTCAGTGGTTGACACAGGAACACAGTACAGCCCAGGTTCTGAAGATAGCCCTGCCTCAGGTGAGACCAGAATATCTCCCATGGTCCCTACCAAGCTGCATTTTTCCCTCTGATCAATGAAGAAATTCCTATAGGCTGATTTATTTGCAGAAATTATACTGGGGACACACGGTGACCTGCACTGTAATGTCAAAGCAAAGCCCAGATAAAAGTTCATCTGTGCTTCTGAGATTAAGGTCCAAGTTCTTTTCTTATTGCTACAAAACCCAAGAGCACTGTCAGAGAAATCCTGCTATGTAGGATATCAATAGTATCACTGACAATAATGTTACAAAGGCACGACTGATAAGGAAATGCCCAGCTTCCACTCAAGGATTGATTGCCATTTATTTATTCTGGATATGCCAGTTTATTTGGAATAACTTGGTTTTTCTGGTTACCTGATAGACAATAAAACCCTCACCACTTTATTTTCTTTGCTTTTAAAGTATTTGTGATAAAAACCTGCAGAAAGCAAAATAGCCCTCGCGGCTGTTAGGAGATCTGTGCACATGTAAAAAAATGTAAAAAAAAAAAAAGAAAGCAGCTTTGCAAAGTGCCCTACGCATCCCAGATGTGGGCTGAGAGAAGGGGTACGATCAGCACCAAATTTAGCACGTCCTGCCTCCTCCCTGGGAAATATCTGTCAGGGACCCACACCTGTGTGCAGTAACACAGTGCTCATGCACATACCCCTGTTTGTCAAAACTGCAGCAAGGTGGCAGGGGAGATGTCATCTCTCCAGCCTTTCCAAGGTTCAGAGATTTACAACCACACCTTGAAATACCATCTTCTCATGAGCCAGGCAGCCAGTCAGGATCCTGGAGCATGCTTTCATGTGTGGTCAGCATGCAAGTCTGATTTATGAGCGAGGGCTGCATTTTGATCACAGATGCCTGCCTGGTTTTGACAGCACGCTCTCACTGCGGTTTCAATGAAAGGTGACTGCTATGTTATACTGCTGGTAACCAGGAAAACAGAGGTAGAATGTGAAGTGATCAAGAGACAGAAGTTATTCTCCGTTGCAAAATCCTGTCTGGCAGGCTCATGGGATGCTATCATCCACCGGAGATGTAATTCCAACACCATGCTGGGGCAGGAGCCAGTACTGAGGTCCCTCTGGGAAGCAGAGGGCAAAGCAAACAGGCAGCCTGGCAGCCTTTCCTGAATGAGCACAAGGAGGCAGGTTGTAGAGATGTTTTTTAACAAAGAAAGAGTGAGAGATCTGAGACAGGAAAGCCAAGTTTTGCAAACCAGTACAGTGTGTCCTAAAAAGCAGTAAACATCATTAAGATGATTTAATGATTTTGCATGTGTACATGCTACCTTCCTTCTGGCCAGACTGTAACCACGTGGCTCCCATGTTCCTACAAGAAACTGGACACTACTTTGTCTTTTGCATGCGTCCTTCTCATGGTTTTTTTCCCCTCAGTTTCCAGCAGTGTGCACTTTCTTCCCCCTCCCTCCAAAGAAGTCTCCATAAGAGCTTTCTGGCTCTACAGCAACAAGCATAGAAGAAAGAGATGGTCTCAGAGTAGAGATAAGAAGTCCCACAGAATGCTCCAGCTCCAGAAATGTTATAAATAGTTATCCTGCTAAAGATGTTCCCAAAGACTTGCTCAGCATGATAACACAAGGCTGAAAGCCAAGGGTGAGATAATACAGTAATTACTTTACCAACATAATAGCTGAGCCAAATGAAGATTGCAAAGCAAAACTCTTAAAATTAAAACTGTTCATAGAACTTCAGATGGTTCTGATCAGGATGGGAAGACATGTTTGCCCATTGCCTCACTATACTTCCATTACAATGACCCTCTTCTCATCAGGGAGGCAGGTTTACTAAAGGCCCAGGAGAGTCACCTCAGCATCAGGAAGGGGAAGGAAGAGCTTGTTCAACCCTCACCCCCATCTAGTCTTTGGGTACTAAGCATTGATACCCTTGGGATGGCAGGAAAATGGTACCTGGATTGTGTCTTAGGGCTGATGCTGCTGTGCCTTTGCAGGGCTTGTTTTGGTTTTTCCTCTTCCTCATATTTCTACAGGTGTGCTGGAGAGAGTCACCACTTTGTAGTGGTTTTGGGTGGGCCCTGCAATGAGCAGGAGGATCATTCTATGCTCTTGTGTACAGAGTTCATGTCCTCATGAGGTGAAGATTGTCATCCTCTGGTAATACAACCTAAAGTAAATAGAATTATGTCAGTTGATAGCAACTGCAGGTCTAACCCAAGGCTTACACCTAACCTTAGTGTTTGGAGAAGTAGGGGCTAGATGGGCTCCTCTGGATTTCTAATTCTTCTCCGGCAGATAATGGCCAACCTGCTATGTAGTCTGTAATCTTAAGTGTTCTAGTATGAAAGATCAGATAGGAAGATAAAACATAAATTAACTTATGGACCTTCACAGTTTTTTTTTCAAATGTGGGATTCACCTCAGCTGGGCATCAAGAAATTTGTAGTTTCATTAAGACAATCAAATTATACATTCCCTTGTCTGAGTCCTCTGCAAAACATGAACCTCTAGGTGTGCTTCAGCCACACACACACTTTGTCCCTGGTCCTTGCAGCTCCTTTCCTGAGCCATTCCCCCAGAACAGTCAGGTTGAAGAGGCTGCATTTTCAACCTCTGTTGTTGGCCTTGGGTGTGATCCCATCCCTGTACTTCTGGACTGGGATGTGAAGCACTGATCCTGGAGGTGGGAAGAACAGGTCTGAGGCTATAGGTTTCCACCCACAGCCCAGCATGCCCAAGCTGCCTGCTGACAGAGAGGGAAGCTGAGGGATGCACATGGATTCCAGTCGTCTTTGGAATCTGTGCACTGGGAAGTTTTGGGACTGACCAAACAGGTGAGGGGATACCACTAATGGTGCTTTAGGGTCTCACCCGGGGCACAGGACAGTACTTTGTCCCAACATCAGGCCTGTGCCCATCTTCACAGGGTGTTTCTTCATTCCCCATTTCTCCTCTTCCATGACCCATTCTGGGCAATATTTAATCCAAGTTCCTTAGCAAAGAAGAATAAAATGAGAGCAGCCTCAGAAGGCATCAGATGGTTGGACGGTGGACGTTCCCACTATTTTTGTATGCATCCCCTGTGTTTCCATATTTTTCTCTGTGTCTTTTACTAGAGGAAGGTTACATTGTCCTGCTGTTCCCTCTGCTCCAGTACTGAGCTGCTCCTCATCAAGGCTCTGCAGAACTGGACTGGCTTTGCTTAGGGCATCATCACTCAAAAATCCCCAGTGGCTGATGAGACCTTCCCAGGTATAATGTTACTTGCAGTTCAAGTTTTAGCACTCAAATTCCCAGCAATGTGGGAAGGATTAAAAAAAAGGAACAATTGAAAATGTTTCTCAGTTTGCTTTAACAATGTTTTCAAAAATGGGATGTAGGAGTTATTTTGCTCACACTGAGTGGGCGCTGGAAAATGGTGCCAACAGCTGAATTTTGAAAGACGTCTGAGAAAGACCAAAGGGGTCATTGGCCAAGTCAGCAAGGAAGAGGCAGCAGTCAGGAAAGAGGGAGTGGGAGAGAGTCTGGCCACGTTTTGGCTGTGAGGGCTGAAGGCAGTGCAGACGTTTCATTGCGCTATGCAGGAAAGCGGGATCTGGATGTGACACGACTGCTGGGAGGGAAAGAAAATGAAGACTAAACCAAGCCAAGACTCAGGTCTGAATGCAGGTTTTAGAATAACAAGAGGAAAGAAGGGACAGGATGTGACTAAAGAGGGAAGGTGCTGCTTGCCTTTTCTCAGTGGGTAACAGTAGTACCAAATCTTCCTTATGCCTTACACCTATCCCACCTATCTGTTATGGATTGGTACATGAAGGTGTTCATGGCAGTCTCGTTCCCAATTCCCACCATGCTTCGAAGCAACATGGATGCTCAACTGTCACAAAGTGGCCTTGGGAAATCTCATCCAATGTGTGGGGAAAAAAACCCAGCCTCTTCAGCTGCACCTTCAAAGGATGTGCAATGCTCACTGGCACCAGTCTGGGACATAAGCTGAGAGCTGACTCAGGAAGGAGGTTACCTCCTCCTGTATGATTTCACAGCCTTCAGAAGCCACTGGGTGTTGCTTGAGAGACTCACATCCACCCAACCAAGTGTGGTGGGAAGACAGAATGGGGAAGATCACTGGGCAAATTATCTACTTGCAGAAATTGATCAATATGACACACTGTGGGTAGAAACATCTCTGAAACATGCTCTCTTCAGATGAATCAGAGGAACATTCAAAACAAAACAACACAGCAGAGACAAGGCTGGGATTTATTTTTTTAACAGTGTTTATAATGCAGAAATATCCAGTAGTTCTAGGAGCTTCATCTCACACTGAATTGCATATAGAAATTCATACAGTTACCCTATAGTTTATAAAGTACAAAGCAGACACTCAAGAAGAAGAGTGGGATTTGAAAATGCTCTTGAAAGTCATAAAGCAGAGCTTCCCCTGTTTCAGAGGGACAGATGTCCTTGAGTGACACAAGTGTGTTTCATGAGGATCCTGTTCTAAGTGATTTCTGCAGAGAGATTCATAAGTTACATGAGAGGTTGGGTTTAGTCTTCCCCAGCTCTTCCATTCCCATTAAAGGCCTTATCCATTATAGTCTGAACAAGTCTTCCCATGTAGTGTCAGTCACAGCCTTCTTGAAGATCACCAAAACTCTGTACAGGCTGGCCGAGTCTTAGAAAAAGCAAAAGAATAAGTCAAGCTTGCAAAATTCTCACAAGTTCTCAGACCATCCAGGGCCTTACAGCAAGACAGTTGTGCCAAGCCAGCACCTTGTATTTTCAAAACACTGGAGACCAGGTAGAAATCCAACCCATATGAATGGTTTATGAGGAGTATTGCACTGGTAAAATGCACAGATGTGATATAAATTTAAAGTTGGACCTTGCTTGGAGGCCGTGCAACGTTGCTGCTGGCATCTCATCAGGTCTGATGTGGGAGCAGGGCTTCTTCAGTCTGGCCTCCACCCTTCTCTTTGCCTGGTAAAATAGCCTTTTCCCAAGCATTGCCCAGCCTGTGAAGTGGGGGTGCAGTGAATGCATGGCATGTTTGCATGTTTTGCCTCTCAGTCAGACGAAAGGCCCACGGGAAGGTGTTGTATGCCCAGCAATCTGGAATCTTGCTGGAATGGACTGAGGCAAACAGCCTGCATCCATCAGCACCGAGGGCTGCGGGCAAGGATGACTCTTCCTACAGAGTGGTCCTGACCTGCATCCTGAGCCCTGTGCTGATGTACAGCTTCTCCATGCACAGGCAACTCCAGCATTTCAGCTTTCTCACCATTCCCAATGAAAACTCTGTTTCACAGGCCGAGAGCCTATTTTGGTAGGCAACACAGTCACAGGCTGTACCTGTCAGCTCATCCAGACCCTGTCCTGGCCTGCTTAATGGGTGTAGTGGTAGGTGACGATACACTCTGGCTCCAGAGAGGAGAACCTTGCTCCTTTGTACGTCAGCCAATGTGCTCCCGGAATGAAGGATCTCTATGTAATAAGTGAGTAACAAGGACCAGCTCTGCGCAGGAACAAGCCCTCCCCACAAAGTGGGGTAATTCATTGTTTAGCACAGAAATCGCCTCCAATGAACTGCAGTGGGTATGACCAAAACCAAAACTGAGAGTTTTCTCTGGCTGGTGCCATAGAGTTTTAAAGCAAATGCAGCCTTGCTCAGATGAACCCTCTGTGCTTGAATTGTCTTGTAGAATTTCACCAGAGGGGCAATAACAAATGGTCTGGTTTCTGGCGCCAAGGACTGATCCTTTCAAGAAGCATGAGTTTGTGAGAGGGCATTTCAGAGTATTCAAAGTAGTATCCAGCTATTCAAATATTGGCACGGAAGGAAGTTCATGACACCCTTTCCACAAAATTTCAGTGTTTCCTTCATCTGTGCTGGTGCCCCATTCCTGCAGGGAGGCTACACAAAGGGCAGAGTCAGGTTTTCAATTCAGGCCCATCTAAAGGGTAAGAGGCAAAATCCAGTGCCTGCTGCAAATTTTGGATATGCAGTTAGCACAGCTTGCCATGTATCCAACATCCTGCAGAGGAGATTTTGCAGACACACGTGAGGAAATAAAAGGGAATGGATTAAAGCTTACAGTGTGAGTGAACAGGATTCAGGGTCGAGCAATTTTAGCACTCAGAAGCTGCAAGAGGAAACATTCCTTATGTTCTTCTGGTCCTTCCTGCCTACTGATCATACTCATTTGAGGCTGGCTCAGTGAATAAAAGTTGCGAAGCATGAGTCCAATGTTGCCTGAGGTGTCTGCAACTCCCTGTCACACTGACACTTAACAGCCACCTCTGGTTGTAGTCTCACTTCCCTCAAAGAAGTATAAATTTCAGAAAGTCGCCATTAATCTGCCTCTGTCCTCTCCCTGTCCCAGTCCCACACCCTCTTCTTCACCAGGCTGTCAGGAGCAAGCAAACATAGGATGGGGGTTGGGAAGCAGCAGCTTATAAAATAAAGGTATGGAAAAGCTGTTGTGTAGTATTTAATATTTTTATTTCCTCTTTAATTGAAGCCTAAATCATGCTGGATTTTGCTTGGGGAGGTAGTTAAAACATCATAGCTTTTAACAAACATGACGCCCAGCCAGAAGGGCTCAGCTCTTCTAAGCAAGGAAGGTTTGGTGTCAGTATTTGCTGAATCATCATTAGGAACCAAAGGTGCCTTCTTTGCAATGCATTAAGTGAGGCAGTGTTAGTGCTACACTGATCTTTCAGCATCAGAAAGCAGAAATGGAAAAGTGTCATTAAATCATATGGTCTGGCAGAGGAAAGTTGACAAACAGCAGCTTTGTGAGGGATGTGCAATGACTGGATCTCTAAGGAGAGCAAACACAAAATGAACCTGAACAGATGTGCCAGAGCATCCATACACACATCTGCACAAGTAGAGCTGCTTGAGACACCTCTGAAAGCTGTCAGATGTAGCACAGGATCTAAGTGACACCCATGCCCTTTTGAAGCAGTAGCTACAGATGAGGTTGGGATGCCCTGTAGCATCTCAAATGGGTTTAGAATCAAAGGAATCCTTGACCTCCAGCAATTAGAATACAATCCTCAATATCAAGATTGGAAATGAACAGCCATACAGTAGAGGCTTGAGGTGTCACCCTAAATGTTATAGAATGATAGAATTTCTTGAGTTGGAAGGGACCCACAAAGATCATGAAGTTCAACTCCTGGCTCTGCACAGGACAACTCCAAAAGTCACACCACATGCCTGAGAATGTTGTTGAAACACTTGTTGAATTCTGGCAGGCTCAGTGCCATGATTAGGGATCCTGTCCCAGTACCTGAAGACCCTCTGGGTAAAGAAACTTTTCTTAATATCCAACACAAACTTTCCCTGACATAATGTCATAAACATGTTTAAGTCCTAATCCATAATGTCTCTCTGATATTTGTACAGGCATTTGCTGCTGCATGCCGGAAGCGCCCTTTGCCAAGAAAGACTGGAATATTCTCTGGTGTAAAAGACATTGTGTAATTGGTGTAAATTAAATTCAAATTGTTCGAATTTTGCATACTTCTAGTATATTGATATAGTTACACATATTTGGCATGCAGTTGCTTCTTAAGGAAGTAAAACAAACACGTGCTTGTCTACCACAGCCTCTGTGTTTACCCAGCCCTGAATCCGACAGCACAGCCAGACACTCCCTGTGCTGGGGTATTTCCTTTCTGAATGGATGGCAGAGGAAGGCCATGCTTAATCTGCTCAGTGATGTGACCTGTGACATACGCTGGTCTGCAGGGTCTGAGCCTGACTACTGACTACTGCATATTTCTCCACTCTGGCCTGAAAACTCAGATTTCCTTAGTGAAAATAAATGGGGGGAAAAGGAGGATTCTTATCTTGATACAATTTCAGAATAAAATCAGAGCAGGGACCTAGATCCAGGAAAGCATTGCCATCTTCAAACTGTGCCTGTACAAACCCTTGAAGACTGCCACCTGCACTGTGCCTGTACTCATTGGATCATCCCTATTCCCATCAGCCAGCTATGGGCACTGCAAAACAGGCCAGGTCTCATACCCTTCTTCTCAACAACAGGAGGAGCTGTGCTGTCTAATGACTCAGGAAATCTGACTTTTCCTTTTCTGGCATAACTTCTGACCCACTGTATGACATTAGCTGAGCTATGGAGGTGCTCCAGAACTCATTCTCTCACTTCAAAAAATAAGATTACAATAGCTACCGTGTACATCGGAAGGGGGCTGTAAAGGTGGAGCTTCTACTGCAACACAGACTTGTGCTCAGAATATCACTTGAAACATTCACAAGTACGATTAAAGACACATTTCTGTGGGCTAGAAACTCAAATCAGCACATCCAGTTCTGTAGTCCCTAATCCTGGCTGTGAAAACTACAAATCTTCATCTTGCAAAAAAAGTACAGCCAAAGGGAAGAGCTGTTTGATTAAACAGCTCCTGTCTCAAGCACCAAATATATCACACATGCAAACAGACCCTGAGCCCAGACCTTGGGAGCCAGTTGCCCAGATGCCTTTGAGGATCTGGGCCTAAGGGCTCATTCCAACCAGCTGAAGTCAATGGGACTGTCCCTATATTTAAGTTTTTGCTGGATGACAGCCAAAGGCTCAGCATCTTGCAGAACTGGCTCTCATGATGTTGCATTCCTTAATAGCTGGGAAAGAGAGCAAAGCAATGTATAGCAGAAAGTGTCCATCCATATTAGTGGGTATTAGTGAGCACTTTTAAAGGCCTAATCTATGCAAAATTGTTTTCACCCCACCATCAGCAACCTCCCAGCAAAGGCAGGAATTTCCCACGGCTGACATGCCCTGAGCAAAGAGAAGAGCTGGGACAAAGAGCTGGATAATGAGCTGGGAGGGCAGGCGCTCCTGCGCCACGCGGGGCAGCTGCCCTGCGCAGCAGCGATGGGGCTCCGTGAAGCCACCTGGAGAACAGACCTGCCTTTAAAAGTGCAGAGGGTGAGGGTTTCGGTCGTGCCTTTTTAATTTTAAACAGTGATGCCTGTGGCTTTACAGCTTCATGCAAAGGCAGGCAGACAAACTGAAGTATGAAAGGAGCCTTATTAAAACACGCCATACATTATGTATGAACTTGAACTCTTCCTGACCTCTGTAGTCCTGGATCCGCCCCAATCCATAAACAGCTTGGTCCAAATTTTATGCTGCTGTAGTAATTTGAATAAAATCACAAGCTGGTTTTTTTCAAGGCAGTATACCCAAGTAAGAAAACTCAGGGTGCCACTTTTTACCAAGATGTCTGTCTCAGAGAGGTACCTCGCTGAGTACCATAGCTGGATGTTAGCAGTCGCCTGTAGCTACAAGCCCTCTCTAAACCAAAGCACAGCTCCCTTCCAAGCAAGCTGTTAAAATTTTTTCATTGCCATTCTCTAGAAAAGGTATATTTAGAATGGCAAATGTATAATGGCAGTTAGAACTGGCTGAGATATTCAGCCTGAATACATGATCTGGTACATTAAGCTCTTCCTCGAACCATAGATTCTTTAATCTGATCTCGATTTTTTGTAAAATGCTCATATTCTCATATTTAGCATTGTGGGGTTGTTTTGGCTTGGTTCTTGTGTTGAACAACACATGAGCAGACTGAGCCACAAGGCTGTTTGCCTGCTGGTCAGCTCAGCTCTTTGCTTCCCCTGGCATAGGCCAGGTCACCCAGCCCACAAATTTCTGCTTTTCTTCCCTGATTCTCAGCCTTACATGTTTCATGTCTGAAACGTTATTCTGGTTTCAGTGCAAAGTATCTTCATTAATATGCAAATAGACATTTGATGGAAGGGAGGCACCTGGCTTCTCCTTGGAGCTGCTCAGAGCCCACCAGAGCCCCTGGTGCCAAATTCCTGGACATCCCTTCTGCAGGCAAGTAAGCTGCTGTGAGCACACTAAATACAAGACTTGCCTTTCCCCCCAGTGTTTTGGACTCTCTGATGACTCTCTTCAGCCATAAGTACTTCTCTGAAGGGCAAATGTTTGCTGGATACTGGCCTCAGAAAGTTAAAAGAGGAGTCTGGGTGAACTGGGATGGATTTCACAGGTGGTTCGCAAAACCTTCCCAGTGAGTCTCAAGCCAGTCAGCAAAGCCATGTCATCAGTGCAGAAACAGTTTCTGCCCCAGATCTTTCCCCATATGAAAGGCTGTGACTACAAAGTGAAAGAGAAATACTAACTTGTGTTACCCAGAGACAAAGAGAGGAAGCCTCCAAGAGAACTCTGAAAATTCAATTAAATTGGAGGCATCATTCAGACAGAAACATTTTGAATGCAAATTAAGGCTCTTTGGCAAGTTCTAAACTTCTGAGATATTGATTGATTCTTTAATTTTTTTTTAGCAAATTAATAACATTTCAGTGGTGAAGCGTAAAAGGTAATTTTCAAGTTTGTGTGTTATGAAGTGGAGCCTGCAAAAACAAAACATAAAGTGTCTCTGGAAATAACTATCACAACTGTGATAATTGCTAGCAGTGGCTGTAATTCCCAGTAGCTGGCTGCACTCAGCTTTACACAAAATTGATTTGACTTTGCATTTACTTTTTGACCAGGGCTCAGGTGATTTAAATCCAGGTTCAAATTAAATATGGTTTCCCCAGTTAAGATGAAGCAATGTATCAAATGCCTACGGGAAAAGAACAGAAGGGAATTGGAGAGCACTTTGTTCAAACTTTTAATTATTTTACCTCATTCACAGTCTGAGTGGCACAAGGATATGTTTTTGTTTGATCACATCAAACTTTCAGAGCACTACTCTTTTTTCTGCTACAGCTAGCACACTGCTTACACAGCATGGAGCTTTTTTCCCCTGACATTCACAGATGTGAGCTCTGATCCTCATGCTTCAGAGCTGGAGGCTGATACCAAAAGAAAAGAAAATATCCCCAAGTACTCATTTCTTTGCCTGCAAACCCAGATCCTGAAGCACCATGGCAGCTCTCAGCCTCTACCTCAACATCATTGCAGGCTTGATTCAAAGTGTTTGCCTGGTAAAAAGCACTGTTCTTGACCTCCAGATGCTGAGTTTCCACTGAGAAAAACACCAAGTTCTGCTTACACATTTCCTGTGAATAATTCAGTTCTGTGTAACGCCCATGAATGTGTCAGGTTTGTCTTTTTGGGAGGTTTCCTCACAACCTCACTGGCCCTGCTGAGGAACCTGCACTGCTCCTTGGCCTCTCAGCCTCATGGAAATCCCTACAGGCTCAAGGCAAGGGCTCTCTCACCCTTCCTGCAGCTTCACGGGGGAGCTCTGATGCCTAAAATTTTAGCTTTCATATTTTTTAGATTCTGTACTGCCTTAGTGCGTGACTCTGAACTTCAGTGTTAACACTTAAAGTGTTAGAAAGTTCTCCTCACAGTTTAGTCAGACAAAACAATCCTTTTCCAGCCCGAGAACCAAGGACACCTTTGCAGCTTCAGGCCCAAAAAGTGTAAACAACAGCAAATTGAGGAGAGCAATCTCGGAGGATGGGACTTCATGACCTAAAACTGTAATTGGACAATTAACCCCAATATGGAAATGGACCAAAACTTATAGAAGTGTGAAAACTCATGACTGGTCATCCATCTTGCGTCCATCTTGGGTGAAACCACGGCCAGGCTCTTGTACTGCCCAAGGTGCATCCTTTGAAGACCTTTTTAATAAATACCTATTTTATTCCTTTAACTCTATCTAGCCTCTGCTGCAGGCCAGCCTCTCCAGGCATCAGCTGAATGGCAGGACATGGCTCCTCCTCACGTCTCCATCGGGCTGAAGCTGTTCTGAGAGCTGTTCTCTTTTGGCACAGTTTGGGAAATTGCCTTTAGGAGGTACAGCACAAGCAAGAACACGGAAGTGAGCTCTAAGCAGGTGAGAGCCAGACAGCACCCCAAAGAGGGGGGGTCTGCACCCACCCTGGCTCCCTTACTTAGTAAAGGAGACAGGCAAGCAGCTCCTCTGGTCTCTGCTCCCTGAGAGGAGAGCAATGCTGAAGGAGACTGAGAAGCTCAAAGACAGCCACTGCACCACAGGCATCCTCTACCCCTCTGCATGTGGCAACAGAGATGGGGAACAGACCACTTTCCAACGCTGCCTCTGTCAGAGGGACTGTCAATGTGGCTCTTTCTTGCTGCTGGTAAAATTGCACATTGACTTCACAGCATTGTCCCTTTCTGGCATGGGGAAGAGGGGGCTTTCACTCTGGCTAAGCTGGACCTCAGTGCCAACCTCCCCGAGCTTTGCCCACTTGTGCATAAAGCAGGAATAAAGCCAGAGCTAGGCAGAAAATAATGCAGCCAAGGTCTCCATGAGTAGGAAGAGTCCTGATTGTCAGAACTATTTTTGGAGGGATCATTTCACTTTATCCCCCTTACCCCTCTGATGGTGGAGAACAGAGCCAAACACCCAGAGGGAGAAAAGATGATAAAAGAATTTTCCTTTCTAAGGGGAGGAGGGACCATTATCAGAGTCACAGAAAGAAGATCAAAAAGAGCTACACAAAGCAGAGGGGCAGGCTCTTTCAATCCAGAGGAATTAATTGTGAGCCAGCAAAATACCTTAATAACAAATTTCTAAGCCCCATATGTATGTTAATTATATCCCACCAAATTAATATTCATCAGCATGTCTTGCCAAAGCATTAGAAATCAGAGATACACCTTCAAATGTTGGGGATCTGTGATAATAAACTGGGTGAAGAATAACTGAGTAGCTGTGCCAGGGAGACTCAGTAGGTGTCCTAGATGTAGTGACAAAATGATCTGAGTCTGACTTTCCCTCACCCAGGAGAGCGCTGGTGAGAAGCTGTGTGCAAAATCTGCTCAGCCTGTAACTGCACGCCTCCTGTGTGCACAGGCAGCCAGTCCACGAGGATGTCAGCCCTGCAATCAGTATGGTTTTCATCAACAGGAACAAAGACATGTGAACAGCTACTGGCAAGCGGCCAAAACTTTCCCCCATCACATTTTTCACAGTCATTTTGAATATGACCTCAAGAAGACCTGTTTGTTTTGCCATAAAAGGCAAAGGGTCTAATCCTAGGCAGTTTTGTGCTGATGCTTCTAGTTTTGCAGGCATAAAAGCTTCTGCTTGAAGGCATTAGTAGAGAAAAGGGAGTCAAGATTGGTTATGTCCTGGTTCTTCATGGGATAAGGAGAAAATTACACATAGACCCAAGAAGGAGGTGTGGTACTTAACACATCAGCACTTGCTAATAAATGCAACCCAGGCTTAGATATTAGAAATGTGTGTGTGAGAGAGCATGTCTGGTGACAAGAGAAACACTGTGTAATTTATGAGTGGTGATTGGCACAACTGACTGCTCTTTGCCACTGGAGAAAGTAAGAAATTACTCTGGAAACTCCCTCCCAGTCAAGAGGTATGCATTGTTTCTGAAACAATGGTGCTTCATAGCTAACACCCAGTTCAGGACCACTTAAATTCATTACACTGGGTCTACAGGCCTTGTGCTATAGTCAAGAGGGATTGGTCCTCAAAGGACTTCAAAGCCTCTAAGCTTGCAAGTGAGGATCTATAACATGCATTTTTGCCAGCTCCATCCCTTAATTGCTGGGTGTCCTGAATAATTTTCCTTCACTTGAGCATGTGGGGTTTTTTTCTGCCTTGTCCACTCTTATATTCTTGTCCAAATTGTAAGCTCCTTGGAGCTTACATCTAACACAAGGTGTGATTTTCTAAGAGAGAAATAAGAAAAGCCTATGGTTCAGTGCCAAGCAGGAAGTCACTTCCCTAAAGGGAAGTTCACTGATATTGCAAAACTCAATTTTGTAAAAACTTCAGAGGCTACACCAGAAAAATGTTTGCCTGTCCCTGATGCTGGAATAAACATGAACTAACTACAGATTATCTACACAACAGGATAAGTATATTTATTCTACTCTGTATTCACATGGTTGTTTTGCACATGAGCTGGTCAAGTCAAAGATTTTCTGGGTTGGACTCATTTGAAAAACTGTTCTTATGGTGTTGAGCAACATGTGAAGATGAGCGCCAAGAAAGCAAAA
Organism: Geospiza fortis; assembly: GCF_000277835.1. NCBI lineage: Eukaryota > Metazoa > Chordata > Aves > Passeriformes > Thraupidae > Geospiza > Geospiza fortis. The sequence continues at coordinate 9,761,630 of NW_005054302.1, forward strand.
CCAGCCTTGCAGAGGGTCGTTAAAAAGCCTTCAAAGGGAGAAAGTGCAAGTGGGGGAGGCCACTATCCAAGAGCTGGTGTTGGAAAGCAGTCCCACATACTGGATTCATTGTCCAGGATAAGTTAATTCTTGTGACTGTATTTCCTCCTTTCTGTGCCAAGAGCAAGCAAAGCTGGAGTTACTAGTTGCAGAAGTTCCAGTAGACCTTGATGAAGGCTTGTTTCAACTGGCACACTCTCCTTTTTGAAAGATGTTCCATTTGTTTGCTTTCATTGGTTGCTATTTGGTTGTGCTGGTCCTGTTCATCTATCACAGGTACTTGGTCTTTTCATGATCTCTGCAGTTCTTAAGTCTCTCAAGGGATACTTAGTTTTTTCCTGGACTGAATCACTACACACACAAACTGTCATCAAAGTTATTCAAATAGGTGAAAAGATAATACAGTGACAAAATTGGAAACACTGTTGCTATGCTGAAAACCTAATGTACATTATTTTAGTACCCTTTAAGAAATGCTTTTGTTTCAATAGTAACTTATGCAGAAAATTAACTTACACAGGATTATGCTGGACAAAAAGTCTCATGTTCCTTTATTTTCTATTATAGCATAAGCAATTTTAATTTTTGAGATCTTTGGAGTGATAAAGTTCCTGAAATACTCTATTTATCTTTATTTAACTGTTGAAGGGGCAAATGGAATGGTCTGGTTAAAACTGAGTCAGTTTCCCTGCCCCTCACTGGAAGGAAACAGAGCATTAGTGCTATAGGGCTTTACCATGAGGAATTAAAGCAGTTTCATACAAATTATGTCCATCAATTAAGAAAAGCAGGTCAACAGTACCAGTGTGATATTTGGGAAGTTCCAAAGGTAGCTGATAAGGATAACTCCATAAATACAGTACATGCTTGCAATTCCATAAAATATTTGATTTACCATGCATTTCCTAACAAAGCAGCTCCAGTGATAGAAAGCCCAAAAGATACACATTAAGAGGAGAAATCCCAGAAAAGTTTCAAAATATAATGGAAGATAACTGGAGACTGATTGTTAAGTAGTGCTTTCTTTAAAAAGTCGTGCAGATATCTGGAACACATGGCCTTCAGTGGGATTTAAAGCTGTTGGTCTATTTATCTTGATTTGCCTTTTGCTCCATTCAGCAGACATCCCTGTCAGATATATTCCATGTGTTAAAGATTCTTAGTGTTGTACCCTTATAGACGCAGGCATAACCAGATCCAATTTTGGAAGGGGCAGCTGGGGAAATCTGTATTTTAAATGACTCATGATATGTCGGTTTTGAGAGATACCAGTCACTGAAATCACTCACTGAGGCTGCTGATGGAAAATCCATTAGCTGCTTATTTCTTTGAGGCCAACACCAGTACTTCAAAACAGGACATCCTCCAGGCTTAGCCTGGACCTGTGGCAGAGGCTAACTGAGAGGCTAGTGCTAAGCAGGTCATCTAAGCCATGGAACAATTCTCTTCTGATCTCAAAATGTAATGAGCATTACATTTGAAGCTCTGTGTTCCAAAGATGCCCTCACCACTGTACGAGTGTTTGTGGCTCATCTACATCTTGCTCCTCCACCTCCTTCCCCTAAACTAGTGCTATTTCACTTGCACAAATTTTCCTTGCCCTTGCTTACACTCTTCTCCACCCTAAATTTTGGTCAAACTCCAGAAATATTTGACATATATAATAAAAATATTTTAGTTCTTTGATCTTTGCGGTCGTTGTCAGGTTAATGGTTAATTGGTGCAGGAATTGCTTAGAGGGGAAAAAATCTGTTACTGATTTTTTTTTTTTTTTAAAAAGACACCTTCCCTATGTCAGACACAAGGGTGAGATGACTTGCTTACCACAAGTGCGTGCTCACCAGCACTGAGTCTAAAAGGCTCCTGGAGGGAACCGTGACCAGTCCTCCTGATGTGCCCACACTCCATCCATGGATTATCATCACGCTCTGCCACCTGATAATTGTTGGAGTGGCTAGGTCCTCACATGCAAGGCAGTATAAAGAGTCTGCCTGAAGGGTGGGTTTTGGGAAGGAGTTTTGAGACCTTTCCCTCATGATGTCACTGATATATTCAGGGCCCTGTGGGAGACTGTTATAATCACTATCTGCCTAATTTTACCAAATATCAACAGTTCCCTGGTATGTAAATTGCTCTGAGTGCAAAACACACTATTATGGAACCAAATCTGTCTGTGGATCTTGTTCATTAGGGATCTGCTTTGATGAAGTCAATTACAGTTCCTTGGCCCTTTTAATTGAATTTCTCTTTTTCCATCTCTCATTCTACTAATGTCTCAGCTGGTTTGCTTGCATGAGTCAGAGCTGGTGATAACGTAAGGGAAAATATCAAGGTTCCCACTGCGGGGTTTTGTGTGTGGATGAGGTGTCCAGCTCCAGGCCATACACGTTCAGGCACAAACAGCCATGGTCAAGGAACTTTACCTGGTGACATAACTGACCAAACACTCACCCTCCAGAAAACTTCCCCTGGAAAGAAAAAAAACCCTGTGATTTTTGTAGCTGTACTCAGGGCAAAAATCCATCAAATTAAAGGCTGCTTTTCTGTCTTTCTTCAAACTCTGTTGCTTCATCTGACTCCTCGACCTTTGCATTAGAATGAAACTGATCCTGCCTCTCCCAGGTCTGGAGTCTGGGGCTGGCCTGGCTGGTTACTGAGCTGTGGCAGTAGCTTGGACAATGTGAAGAAACCCCATGGGGATTTTGGCTGTGCTCCAGCACGTGTGCAAACTGCAGCTCCAGAGGCACAATTTGGACAACTCTGTGAGGGTGGAGTTCCACACATGAGGCAAATGGCACATCCTGATGTACAAGTCATTCTCACCACCAACCTGAAGACCCTATTCCTAAACACAAATACATTTGTTTGAGTTTTTTTCTCAGAAAACAGCCACCACAAATGTATTTTTCTACTTCCAGCCTTCCTGGCTGAAATGAACCCTATACATGTAGGAATCAGCAGAGAACCGAAAACACAGAACTAAAAATCCCAACAGTTAAATTTGGACCATTGAATAAACAACTGCAAACAGGGATATGTAAAGTAAACATCACAGTAGTGATGCCCAGACAGCCTGACGATAGACAGGAACCCAGTAACCTCTGAAATGCCAGAAAAACTTTGCATCTTGCTACAGCTGCACTGGTTTACAGACCACAGTTATTCTAACCAAAGAGGGCATTTTACTATATTACATTACATTTTATTATATTATATTATATTATATTAATTCTGTTAGGGATTGTTTGGATGCCCAAAAGAAGAACAAAGTCTTGCAAAAGCCTCAGTCCCTTGCAGAGAGAGCCGTATGAAAATCACCTGATAAATAACAGTTGCTGAGAGCAACTGCTCAGCCCACACGCTGCCTTGCACAGAAATGATCATCAACAGAAAGACTTTAAGAAATCAGGAGAGTCCCTCTGAAAAAGCTGCAGGAGGGATGGAGGAGTGGGGCAAATGGTGTATGGAGGCTGGAAACTTGTGCCAAGCATTGCTGTGCAACTGCTTGCCTGAGTCAAGTGGGTTTTCTTTAAATATTTGCAGCATCAGGGCCTGGGCTGGTAGCTTGAATATTAGTGTAGTACATCAGCACCTTCTAAATGAGTACTTCAAAGTTCCCAGGGCTGTTTCTGCATGCGATCCTTGTCCTTCCCAGCCATCCCCACTCCATACTGCTGTACCAGGTCATTTTAAGCGGGAGGGAGAGGCTCATCTGGAAAACTGCTGCATATTTATAATAAGACCATCTATTACACCAGTGCAGGATGGAATTGAAAACACATGGTTCCCCGGGAGCAGCTGTTTCTTTTTTTAGGCCTCTTATGCCCTTCAGAAATGTCAAGATAGAGAAAGGAAAATGTCAGGAAACTGCAATATGCTTACTCTAAAGGCCTCCCGTTGGTGACGTATTTATAAAGCTGTTGGAAATTTGATTCACATCGAGCACAAGGGATGAGGTTTTAAAGACCCCATTACCAGAGAGGTCTGCTAAAACCAATCCCCCTGATATGCATCTCAGGGGGAGTTTCTGCTGATTGGACACAGATGCCCAAGCATCTCTGGAGAATGCCCCCACTCCTGGAGAGGGGGTTCAATGCCTCTTGCTTGTAGGGGTTTAGAGGAATGTTCCTCTGCCTTTGCAGTTGTGTCCAGAGAGCCAGGTGTCTAAGGCTTTACCGCAGTGGTGATTTTCTGCAGTGGATGGTGATGGTGGACCTGGATGGGATAGTTCCGTGGGACCCACGTGCAGAGAGGGGTCTCTGTTCTGTTTAAAAGGCAATCAAAGTGATCAAACCAGTCACCTGGCGGGCTGTGCCCATGTTGTGCCAGCACTGGCACAGTGCTCTGGGACTGTTTCAGGTCACTAGTGAGCATGCAGCCACAGGGACCAGTTACAGCTGTCTCAAAAATCCTCCTTACATTTTGTTGAGGTTTAGCTGGAGTTCCCCTACAGCTGGTCACTTTTTAAAGGCCCAAATGCCAGCATCAGTGTGGTACCCTACAGGCATATCAGGCCCCCCAGACTATGTGGGGCAAGCAGGAGAGGGACAACTAAGCCCCATTCCCTCCCAGGGCTACAGAAGCCTCTTACCTGCAGGGCTGGCTGAGAGATTGATCTCATACCTGCACAGAGCAGGGCTCTGAAAGCAGCTGACAGGGGCTGCCAGTGGAACAGAACTGTCTCCAGTACAAGGCAGACTAAATCTACAGAGCTGCTTTTGCAACTGATTGCAAATATGACCTGCTGCTGTTTCAGATGCAAAGCCTTGGCTCTGCTCTAGCAGCAGTGACTCATGCTGGGCTGAACTGCATCCAAGGTCCCCTCTGAGGATCTCTTCCCAGTTCCCTTCCAACTTCATGGAGATCAGAAACCTCAAGTCATCAGTTGGCAGCTTTAAAATTCCCAGGCAAGCCCCAGAGAAAGAAACATTGGAGTTGGGATTAAGGTGTCCTCCCAGTTTGAGGAGGACAGGAGCACACACCCACGTGGCTCTGCTGGACTGCCCATGCCATGGGACAGCAGCAGCATCTCTGTTTCCTTACTCATGGCAAGCAACACAGTCCAAGAGAGAGAAGAGGAAGAGGCTTCCAGAAGTACGCTGGAAGAGATCGTGGAAATATTTCAGTCAAGCTTCTCAGGGTTTTGAATAAATTAGACTTATCAAATATTGTGGTTTGGTTGGGGCTTTTTGTCATTTTTGGCAAAAATTTCTGGCGAGGAGCACAGAGTTGTGACCATATTGTAATTCTTTCTATGGGCTGTATTAGAGGAAAAGGATGTGGGAGGTCTTGGAATAGAGAAAAGCTCAAGGAAACAGCTATGTCCTGTTTCTGAGTCCAGAGTCTGGGATGTGGGGTAGAAAAATGGTGAAGTGTAGACAGATTATAGAGGTCCAAAATGTTGGACCACTTCCAGAACAAGGCTGAGGGGGAAGAAAAAGGATCAGTCAAGGAGCTTGCCCTTTGAGCAAGGAGTTCAGCACCTTTGACATCCTGGCAGGATGGACTCAGCAGATTACCTTCTATCTGCAGCTCACACACACACACACACGCACGCGAGATAACTTATTTCTACTTCAGTTCATCATGTTGCGGAAAGCAGCCCTGACACAGGCACTTTTCCCAGAGCAAGTGGATTTGAGTAGCTCATTTGCAGATGAGAGTTGAGGCTGTATCTCCAGTGGGAATGCAGCCATGCAGCTCCATTGAAAGCTCTCTTCTAGAGAAAGAGGCAGAAAATACCATTGTGGAGCACAGGGTATGAGATACTGGGCAGGGCACAAGCAGCCCTATGGGAGGGGACAACAGGTTTAGACGGTTTTGGTTCTGCCTCTAAACCCTGGTGTGCAGCTCCCACTGATCCTCAATGTTTTCATCCTTTCTGCATGCCCCTGCCAGCAGCAGGAAAGACCAGGCTGTAAGTCCTGTGGCAGAAGAGGGTATTAATAAATTGAACACCAGTTTATGCAGAGCAGGGAGCAGAAAACAAAAAAAAAAAAGGATTATTAATTATATTACTAATTAAAGATAAATTAAGGAGAACTTCAGAGCAAAAGGGGATATGGCAAACTTCTGGAGAAGATTAGCATGTGAGCAATGGTACATAAAAATTCAAACAACCTACACTTCTGCTTGCAGGAACAGTCTCTGCTGATCTTTCAAATATGTATTTGTGTCTCCTCTTCCACCTCAGAACCACCCTGCACATTTCCAAATGCAGAAATATCTTCTGCTGTCTGTAGGAGGAAGGTAATAAGCTTTATTTCCAGCACTGGGGCTCCACTTGGCT
>NW_005054302.1:9768013-9836041 GCF_000277835.1 Geospiza fortis
GAACAATAAAGAAAGGACAGAAGGACATGGAGACAGGAATTGTCTTGAATCCAGTCAGCTCTTGGGCAAGCTCAGATATGTATGGATCTGTGTGAGTGCTGGCTAACATATAAATTTGAATATGAGAAATACCAATGAGAAATGCAGTGACCAATGTCCCTCTGTTCTATAGCCCAGGCAAGGGATGAAGCGCCTCCTGTGCTATCAAGTGGTTTGATCAAATCCCTCTGTGTTTGTGCTTCTGCTTGTTTGCTTCAGACAGATAAAACAGTAATTCATCTCCCCATTGCAACTCCAGGCTCCACCAGCTGTCCAAGTGACATGTGAGGCTTCACTGCACAGATTTCTGAGCATGAGGATAAGAAATTCAGCCCATGCCTTGTGGATAGCATGGTTTGGAGTGGGGCTGGGGAAATGGCAGGTTTTACTCTTCACTCTGCTGTTGGTCTGTAGCCAACATTGCCCCTCCAAGAAACCCCCTCCTTTTCCACTGAAACCTTATCTGGTGGGTTGCACTGGCAGGAAGCCCATGGCAAATCATTCCAGGGTGAAATTTTTAAAATCACTACAGAGAAGTAGGATTTTGCATCCCATTTCAGCAGAGATTTCTGTTGTTGCGGTGAGACACCCTCCAGCCTCCTTCTCAAAGGCTGGGGTAGGCTGTCTGCTGGTTTGGGGGCCAGACATGTTGCACAGGCCAATTATGGGGGAGATGGAACCACCAGCTGTGAATCTGCATCCTGGGAGCGCTCTCCTGGAGCGAGGAGGTTGCTGCCAGCCAGCGTGGGGGCACTGCTGGGTGTCTCCACACCGAAGCATTTCCTTGGCATTGGGCAGCCAGGACAGGAAATGAGAGAAAACACTCTTCCCCAAAACCTGGAGAGGACCATCCCCAGGCAGTTCCCATCACTTTGGCAGTTATGACAAGAGGAACTTGGTCAGGTCATCTTCAGGTGGGAGTAGAGGTGCTTCTCCTGAACCAAGCTCCTTCTGCGTGTGGGGGTGGCAGGTGCTTCATTAGCGGAGTTCCCCTCAACAGAGGTAAAACTGCCTGAGCGACTGAAGCCCTTGGGAAAACATGACCCTTGGCCTTTTTTCCTTAATTTCCCCCCTCAGTGTGCTGGAGATAACTGTGCTTATCTGCCTCTGTTGGACACGTTGAGATTTGCAGAAGAGGAGCACTTGGGTGCATGACTAACACCAGAATCATCCTCATCATCCCTTTGCTGAACCCCATCAGGCTGAGGTTGCTGAGAGTCAACTTTGCACCAGTTTAACTGTCTATGCAAGGAAGGGTCATGGGCATTTCAGTCTCCTCAATGTGGGAAGGGGGCACTAAAAACCTCATTTGGGGGATTCAAGCTCTCCAGCAAGGTTTTCTAAGAGAAGTCAAAGATACCAGCAGAAATGGGTACAAACCATGAAGAGAAACAAAGATCATGGAGAAGTTAGTATTTCACAGTTAGTGTATAGCCTATGTGAAATGTGATCATGGGTGGGAAATGTGGGTTTATATTTTCCCCTAAATTAAAATAAAAGCAAGGCCAGAGGTCCAGCAAAATGTGGAACCGGGGAGTTCTGGTTTAGTGTTGCAGCAAAGTTCTTCTTTAATACTAATTAAATCTTTTGCTGTTGTTCAAGGAAAAGTATCAGCCAAGAGAATGTCTCTGCCTCCAGAGCTTTTGATGTGGTTAATTTTTGGAACAAAGAATTTGGGACTCAGATTTTGCAGTGCTTCACTCCACTATCCTGGCCTGTAATAAATACAAAAGCCCATGCCAAGAAGTAACAACAAGAAAAATATTTTTGTGGGTTTTTGCCGCAAAGCTGGGATGGGGATAGATGGATTGATTTGAGGCAGGTGTTGAGTCTCCAGGGTGAGCCACCATGGAGTATAGGGCAGTAAGCATTGCCCTTGTTAACTTAGAGCAGATGCCATCCTGAAGGAGGTAAAAAGGTGCTGGTGCTGCTGACATGGCTTCTGCAGTTGAGCTCTTAAATAAAATCATTTATTGGATACAGTTCTCAGTTTACTTGGACTAAGAAAGAGACTGGAAGGAGGATAAAATTCAGAATGAGAAGGAGTTAATGCATTTCAAGGGCTAAAACCTGCACCACTGGGATAAAAGCAAACTTAGTGACTTCATTGCAACTCAGCAGTAAATCCAGACTCACTATTTTCTGTGGAGTGCAGATGTCTGAATACCATCCCTGGATGGGAATAAAAGGAAATGCTGTTTACTGTGAACAAAACGCATTATGAACAAACTCTGACACACCCTAAACCAACTTTCTTTTGAAAGCAAGCGAGGGTTTCATTAAAAGCAAAATTTGTGAAAAGAGATTTACAGGATATGTGGAAACTTGCTTGAATGATTAAAAATTAATTATATCAAGGGGGAGGATGTACAAACACATTATGTTAGGATGCCACTGCATGGCCCAGACAAATCTGTTCCTGAGATTGTAAATTCAGCCCCTTTTCTCCCCTTCCTCCTTTCCCATCTGCTTCTCCTGGGCTGGATGGACACTGGAGCAGATGCTCCTACAAGTGAAAAGCACAGACGATTCAGTGGTGCACTGTTTCCTATTAAAAGTAGATCTTCCCTGCCACCCAAAGCACTTGTACCATCACAGTACCAAATGCTCAGCTTGCTGTATTTAAGAGAAGGGAAAAAGCTCTCACCAAAAACAGGCTGCTGGTGTCAAAGCCACAAAACTGGGGATTGACTCTGCCCCCACCTATGTGCCCCACTCCTGCCTGCAAGAGAGACTTTCCCCCCCCACCCTTTCTTTTGGTATGTTTCAGTGGTCTTACACCATTCTACCTTGCCCAGAGAACCACTCAGACATAAACCAGTGATGGGATAGGCTTTTTTCTGCTCTATCCTCTGCTATTTTATCTGGTCTGTCTCATCTGCAGTAACATTATTGTCACCCAGCATTTGCAGCCATCTCTGCAGCGCGTCTGAGGCTTAGCAGATGTACAGTAGAGCTGCAAGAGTTTTCTCCTGCAATTCCTTTCCCATTAATATCCAACTATTTCATTTTCTCCATCCCCAGAGCGGCTTATCCTTGCTGTGAGCTCCTCAGCAGGCTGATTCACCCCTTGGGCAGTGCCAGCTTGTGTGAGGGAGCGAGCGGGTGCTCGCCAGCTGGCAGCCCTTCCAGAAGCAGATGAGCTGGCCAGGAGAAGAGCTGAGGTCAGTCTGCCTGGAAGAGCTACTCAGTTACCATTTCTCCAGGGTTTTCCTCGGTTGTGGGGCTGGACAAGAACTTGGAGAGAATTTAAAGAACTTCTGCAAGAAATCCAGGAGAGGAAGGATAGTTTGTTGGGGAAAGTGCTAACTTTGGATTAAAGTACTTAACTTTGAGCTAAATTCAGTCCTTTGCAGTGATGTTTAGCACTTCTGTGCTTCATTTCTTGCACTTATCCAGGGGCGATGCTATTCCTAGGAATTAAAGACAGGGCTTTACTTGGCACGGGTACTGTGTAAGTCCCCAGATACAGCCTAATGCTTGGCAAGGCTATGGTCTTCTGTATGTCAGAAAGGTCTGTCAAATGCAAGTTGCCAGTTGCAAGATCCCTGCTGACCTGGGGAAGGGCCAGCAATAGGCCTACTTCTTTTTACCTCTGCATTCCTCCCTGCCTTGTGTTTGCACTTCTCTCCAGGTCTGTGGCGGTAGGAATGAAGTCAGGATCAGAGACAACTTGTTATACAGATTTTCTTATTGTTATTTCCAGTCCAGACAGAAGTGTAGACTGGAAGGAACTACATGGCAGTGATAATCTCGTTCCCTAACATGTAGTATACCCAGCTGTTACATAATACAGAAAAAAAAAATCAATCAATGAAGGTATTTTGCTCCTTCCAAGGCATGGGAACTTGAATCCCCGAAAAAGTGGGTGAGGTCATGGAAATGTGCTTGCTCTGTGTAGAGAAGTCCCCCCTGCAGGGCTCTGTCAACTGCTGTGAGTTCTCTTTGAGCCTTTTCCCTTCTCCCTGCATGTTTTCTCTCTAGAAGCTCCTTCTATCTGTATAATTCACCTTCCACACCACTTGCTTCTTCCATTCACCCTGTTCTTCATCTCAGTAGCGCTCACCCAACACCCCTTTGCAAAAACATGTCTGTGTACTGCAGACATACTTTATTTGGAGTAAACCCATCCTGTGGAGAGGACAGCAGTGATCACCTTTAGATCTTGGCTTCCATATGACAGTTCAATGGCAAGAGAGCTGGAGTGTGTATGAGGACTTGGAGAGAGGCAGCTTGTTTTTTTCCTGCAGCATATGTCTGTGTGGGAAGGAGGGCACTGATCCACAAACAGTCTGCTTGTGGTTTTGTCTGCTCCAGGCAGGGTTTGCAGGCTGTGCTGAGGACTTCTGGCCCAAAGCATGTCTCCAAGGAGGCTGGCGTGGGTGCTGTGGCAGACTCTGCCATTGTTCCACTCACAGTGCATGAAGGAGAACAGCCAACCCACCCTGTGCTCCTGCTCAGGACTCACACCCTTCTCCAGACATGCAGACCTGCACGGCATCCCAAGTCTGGCATCCCAAGACCACCACATCTGGTAGATCAAGCCTGGAGCCTCTGGGTTGCTGGAGAGCAGAGCTGGGAGGGATCCCCAGGGACAGTGAATGGGGTCCTTTCCCTCCTGGGTGTCAGTGCTGGGTACAGAAACACGTGAAACACAAGATTCACTTGGGAGAGAGTTGGCAAGGCCAACTCCCAGGGGCTTAACAGTCTCTGTCAATGCCAACTGCCCTTAGTTCTGGAAAACACACACCAGAGTCAAGGGAAGTTCACTGACTCACTGAATAGAGCTGCTGCCAGGCCAATATTGCAGCTGAGACCCACATCTGTGCACCCATAGTCAAGTTATCTCAATTTTCCTCTTCATGTGATATTAATTTCATTTTTAGACAGAGGTCAGAGATGTTTCCATCCATCTCATTCCAGGGAAGTCCCTCTTATTGAGAACCAGGATAACGTGCTTGTGTCTGGGAGCTGTATAATCCCTCATACCACAGGATAAAAAAATCACCTTCTTTGCTGTCTTTCAATTGGTCTTTCCTTATTTTCTTCCTATCTGAGTTGCTCAATCTTATCTCAAAAACATCCCACCAGGTAGCTCTTACCACTGTTAATACTTAAGTCCCTGTTGTAGAGACCTCCTCTTTTCCCTCAACACTTTGTTTACTATTTTTCCTCTAGTCCTTGCTGCACCAAATGTATGCCCAAGATGCCCCTCAGGAGCCTCCATTGCTGATAGTAGTTCGTGTGTAATTTGTCAGTCAAGTCAGAATTGTCATTTCCTCATCCCTGGAAGTGCTCCAGGCCAGGCTGGATGAGGTTCTGAACAACCCAGTATTGTGGAAGGTGCTCCTGCCCATGGCAGGGGCTTTGACTAGATAATCCTTAAAATCATCTCCCAATCCAAACTATCCTATGATTCTGTGATTACATGATGTCCATATTGTTCTCCTGGTATTATATTCCCATCAGATTTAACTCACTTAGCTTCACAGTTCCTCATGAAAGGTAACAAGGTAACAACCAACCACTTTTTTTTTCTTCTTTTTTCTTTTTGAAGGTCCCATTGTGTTTGCTCTTGTTCATGCAGAATATGCATAAGCAGTTGACATGAAGAGTTATTAAAAGATCCTAGATGCAACATTTCTTCTGAGTGGCCAAAAATGGGCTTTTTCCCCCCCTCTACAGAAGATTTTTATTTTTTCTTCTAAAAGACCTTTTATGAAATGGGCTTCCTTATCCCTCATGTCTCTACATGACAGTGCCCCTCAAGATCATCCCAAAAATGCTCCTGCTTAATTTATTTAATTTATGGAAGAGAAATCTGGAGAGATTACACTGCATTGGGGGATATAACAAAGCCTTTTTCACATCCTCAGAAGACAGGACATGCAGTGATCAAATTAAGTACATAGATCCCAGTAAAAGATTTTCCATCCTTAGAGGCTTTGCAAACAGGTTGGGCACACTCCTTTCAGGGAAGACTTGGGAGATAATCCCACTCATTAGTAAAGGCAATGCAGTGCAGTAGCCAAACTCCCAAGGTTTGTTCAAGTCCTGCTTTTTATGATTTTATAGTACAGCCTCGCTGGAGAGCTCCCAGGGCATGCTGGAAGGTCTGTGAATGCTAAAAGGTTTTCCCTTTGGGGATAGGTCTCTCCAGCAGTGTGCTGGTGTGGTGTAGCTTTTAATATGCATTTTTAAATGAGTTGAGTATGGGGGTCAGACTCCCAGAGTATGGATTTTTGAAATCTGGAGTCCCTAATGAGATGCACTATTATTTCTAGATTTAGGTAATAGACTGGTAGCAAAATAGAAAGTTGCCTCGTGCTGCAAAAACGCTGGTGACTGGGATAAATAATTTATAACTGCTTTGTATTTGTTGAATTCACTCTCAGTGACTGGACACAGTACAGAGTTCTCAAACAAAGGTGATGCAGGAAAATTTTCTACTATTTTGTCACCTTCTTTCCCCATGTAGCTGGAACAATGTTCTGCAGATTTCTCAGTGCTCACCACACGTTCTGTCCTGCAGATGCAACCAGCAGCATGCTTGGTGTGTGCAGGTTAGGGCTGTTTCTCATCACAGAGGGCTTCACCCAAAAGCTCAGTCCTTGGGCAGCCCAGGGGCAGGGTGGGCAGTCCAGTGCCCACTCTGAGCAGCCATTTCTGCCCCACACACCCTGCTGCTTCAGTTCCTTTGCTGGGCGGCAGTGCAAGCTGTCCAACGTTGAGTGACACCAGAATGCATCTTATCCAGGGGGCTAGTTGAGGCCAAAGATAATTTTCCTCAAGTATTCACACATGTTCTGCTGTACAGCTGGGATGTCTGGGGCAGGTAAAAAGAAAAGCTCACAAACACAACTGAGTCGATATTTGTTTTTTGAATGTTAATGAACGTCTGCGGGGCAATGCTCCTTCTTTATGCTCTGCAGCTGCTGCTCTGCTGAAGGAGTTCTCCTTTCCCTGGTTGCTGCCATGAGTAGCACCTCCAGGACACCAGTTTGCTCTGAGAACCACTACCAAGGGCATCAAATTTCCCTGACATTGTGGAGAAATTACAGGGACAATTGATTGCTGTAGGAATTTGGTACCTAGAAAACTTTGGTAACCAGCCTGAGTGAAGTTGATAATTTCAGTTTAGCAAAGCCAGCACTGGGCTGGTGCTATTAATTGTGCAGCATTGCATCAACAGTCCCTGGAAAAACATCAGCATTCTTATTGCAAGTGAGATATTTCAAAAATGCGTATGGTCAGCTGAAAGCTCTGAAGGTAAGAATACATGAACTTAATGTGGAAAATGTCTATTCTGTATTTGTTCTTGAGTCTTGGAGATTTTACAGCGCACAAAGGATATTTTGGAGCTTTCCATGACAACTCAGAAATCATAAGGTTTGGGATTCTTCTATACCCTCTAAAAGTCATGCCTGTAAGATCAGAATCTGCTGTGATGAGTCTTGCCATGAAACCTGTATCTGTGGCACATAGGCAACGAGGCGTCCATCAGTCCAGGCATCTCCAGGCTGGCAAGATGCAGGTTTCTACAGCCAGGCCTGCAATGACCTGTGGGCAGCATCACCCTGGACCACAGGGATGTACCAGCCTTCAAACCAGCTGACAACACAATTGCTGCAGATGCTGATGTCTGGAGGTGGAATGCAATCAAACCCTTCAATTACACCTTGGTGATTTAATCATCTCCCTGCCAAATGGTACTTGTGTGTCCTGTGGTACTACCCAAACACAGTAATTACTGCTGTGTGCCATTTCAAAATAAAATATAATTTACCTGGGTTAGAAAACATCATTCTGCTGTCAGCAGTCTGCAGCCCCTTGATAGATGCTACAGACCCATGCATGAAAGGTGTTTCTTTGAGGCTGCCACTTTCCAAAAAACTGGTTTTGTTCTGTAGCATTAAGTCATTTCTTTCTTGTTTATGAGATTAGGAAGTGTTGGGGGCAACTTTCTCAATAAAGCTCTGGCTGAACTGAGCCCTTGTACGCCAGAGGATCTGATTTGAAGAGACAAAAAAAAAAGAACCATACAAATGGCCAACACACAAAACTGAAAACAAGAGCTGACTAAGGCAGTTTTTGCTGCACACAGCCCTGGAAACACAGATGTGTTTCAATGAGTGTGATTTGAAAGGGGATGAACTCATCTGGAAGCCTTGTTTGTTCCTTTCTGCTCCTCCACCCACTCGTCACCCCCAGGAAAACAGTGGCTGCTGCGCCCTGGCCCTGCAAGCTCTCAAACACTTGCCTTGCTTCACCTTGCACTGTCCTGCCTTGCCTTGCCTTGCTTTGCCTTCCACCTGTGGGCTGTCTACAAGCACACAAGCTGTTTGCTTCCTGACTGGACGGCGGGATGGGGACACTGAGGTGCCACAACCCCAGCCCACATGGGTTGCCCCCAAGCAACTGGAATGCACCTAAGGTCCTTACCACAGATTTCATGATGCTGGCTGGAGAAAAGGATTGATTCAGACCCAGGAACAAGGTTTTGTTGCTGCTTCCTCCTTCTGCAGCAGCAGCAGCCAAGCAGCACTTTGACAGGGAAGCAGAGAGAGACAGGGAAGGGTACCACACCCTCCTCTGGCAGCACCAGGACCCCGTCTGCTGCAATACCTTGGAAATATTTTCTCCTCCATCAGATGCATTTATCTGATGCCTCAGATCAGCATTCTGGGGTGGTTTTTTTCAGTGTTGGAGGATGAAAAGGACATATATGGAGGCACAAACAACACGATTGTTTCATTTGAATGTGCATCGTTTCCTTAGGAAACCAGGCTAAAATTACTAAGCAGAGTAAACATGAAGTAAGAAATGTGACACACTGGGGAAGTAAGGACAGAATAGGAGAAGTACCTAAAATTAAAGCAATCTGGAAATACTAAGGGCAGAAGTGATAAGGTTCAGCACAGAAAGGAGTCCATTTTAAGGAGGAGGAAATCTGGTACTGTACTAGGAAGGTGCCTGCTGCTGCAGTTGGTATGACAGACCCTGCACACCAGCACCGCAAGCTCAGGACACCCTGGATTGCCTTGGCTCTGTATGAGGATGGAGGGCCAACTACTTTTCTCCTCTCACACCACAATTTGTCTCTGAAGTTAGGAACTGCTCCATAAAAATTGCCCCACTGCTAGTGTAAGGATGGCTAGGTCAGGCCATGGGAGGATGGCAGGCAGGGTTTGAGTTTACCACTGAAAGCATTTCCTGCACACTTGCACTAAAGACAATACATCTTTATTTTTATTTCTTCTCCTGCAAATAGGTAAGATCCATCCCACTCACTAAACCTGAAGAGGGATCTGTTCACCTCCCTTGTGTTACCTTCCTGCAGCATCAAGAGCACTCTTGGCGCTGCCAGATACGTGAGGACAAAGTGGGTCAGAAAAAAGGGAAAAACATCTAAATCCTCCTACAGATTTATTTGTGACAATGGATTTCATTATTACACTATGTCCTCGACTTTCCACCCCCCCCCTCCTCCACAAACTCGTAATCACATCTCAGATCTCGGCAATAATTGCTTCGCCACGCCGACAAACACAGCAAAGAAACGGCGTTTGTTGAGGGCTCAGAAAGCTTTGCGAACAGCACTGATTAGCCAGATCTCCCAGCTTGGGAATGAAGGGCAAGTTCAACTGGAGGTGATTGGGAAATATCCATGGGAAAAAAAAGAATTTAAAGTAAGATCAGGCTTCGTAAGATCAGGCTTCATATGATCAGGCTTTTTGTTGCTGTGCTGATGTTTGAGACACACAGTTGCTGCTTGCCTTGATGGGATTCACCAAGTATAGTCTTCACATCTGCACAAAGGAGTTTGACACTGCTTGTTCGAAGCAGCCAATGGTGCAGAGGTGCCCAGGGATGATGGAGGCTCCATGCTGGGCTTCAAGCACGGGGACAAGGCACGTGCTTCTCCTGGAGGGCAGCACCTGCCACACTGCAGCTGCCTTCCCCTTCTCGTGGAGCACAACACGCTAACACCAGCAAGGCAGTGCTTTTACAAAACAAGCTCTGAAACTGCCTGTGTGGGCATGGGGGCCTGGTGCAGCCGTGCTGCTGGCACCCTGTCCCACTGTGGTGCCTGGGGGCACGGAGCACCGTGGTGCCAGCCCTCGCTCTGCCAAAGAGCTTACACCTAAGGAGCTTACATCGCCGTGCTAGGCAGCACCAGGAGCAAGGGGTTAAGTTAAAAAGCAGGCACTGTGTGAGTCCAGAGACTTCCTGAGCTTCAGTGCGGTCATTTTGTTGTCACTTCCCACTCAATGGCTGTTATTTCCTCATCCCTTGCACCCTAATTTGTAACACCCTGCTGCATTCCTCTGAATTCTGATCCCTTGTTCCCCCTGTCCTCTCAACTCTGGTGCTTCAGACTTCTTGAGATACTGCTTTCCATGCTGCAATATAGCTAGAATAGTAATAATGAGCAAAAAACCCATCTGCAGATCACTGCAGCCCAAAAGCTTTTGGGGGATTTATCTTCTTGCCTAAGCCACACAGCTGGCTCCTGCCATCTCATGTCACCTTCTCCTGCCTGGTGCAGCCTCATGCAGCAGCTCCTCTTGAGTGCTTCTCTAAGCAATGGGATGAATATGGGGGGGAACCAGCAAGTTTATGGTGCTTGGGCACTTTATGCTGCTGGATTGGTCAGAAACCCCTCAGCAGGGCTGTGGGGAAGAGTCTGTTTCTTTATGAATGGGCTGTCTGCAGTTGCATGTACCTGCTCAAACCACAAATCCATCCTTAAGTGTGTCTGTGTCAGGAAGGCAGTATAACTGAGCTGGGAAAGGGCTGATTTCCAACTGATTGCAAATGATCATCCTTTCCAATTTAAGGAAGAAAAAAGCAGAATTCTTCACTGATGGACCAAGTCAGCATAACTGGCTTGGTCAGGAAGTACACTGCAGACTAAGGGTTTATGATGTCACCCATTTTTTTCTAATCAAATATTTTTTCAAAAAAAAATCAGATTTTCAGTTAAACAGAAGCTTTCACAGAAAGTGCCTGCTTAAAAATTGTAGTTTTTTTCCCTTAAAAGGGGTCTGCTTTGTGAAAGGGCTGATCACCCCCTGTTGGGGCTGTGGCCCTTTGTGACACCCTTCTTTCCCAAAGCAGGGTGGACACCAGGCTGGGTGGCTATTGATCTTCAATGGCAAATCAATGAATCCCAGGGCCTGAGTGCACTGAGTTAAGTATGGTATAATCTTTATACTATCATAAATCTCTTTTTCATGCCCAGGGTTGTCACAAGATCACTGTGTCTCAAAACATTTAATTTGTGATGGAGAGAATGTCAAAAAGGAAGATGGTTTTCTCTGACCTTTGTGTAGAAGGTTTTGAGGGTGCCATGGCCACTGCTATTGACCTGAGCAGAACAGTCACCTGTTTTGGGCTTGCCTGCATGTCTCTGCCCTCCACTGGGTCTTGGAACATGCACTGTCCCCTGAGGATGGGCACACACTCATTTTCCATACAGCCCCCAACACAAGAGGACCTATGCCTGTGAGCAAACACTCAAGAAAAAAAATCAAATCTGCTGCAGAGTGGAGCTAGCAATCATTTTATTTCAGGTCTTTAAATAGAATGCTGCCTGAACATTAAGACTGCAGAAGACCATTTTATGAATTTATCCTCTGCTTCTTCTAAAAATGTCCTTCTACACATCATATTCCCCTTTGAAACAAATGGTCAGCAGCAATAAAATTTTTACTGAAGCAGCAAACCTACACACAAGGTCAGAACAATATCTGTGTTATTTACTCCAGTGTGAGTTATGATCTGCCTACTCCATACACTGTTTTCTGTGTTTCCCATTGATGCAAATCAAAAGCCTGTATTGTCCTTTTGCTGATTTAGTGCTTCATACACTCATTACACCAGGACTCATTTATTCTTTTTTTGTATATGTGTATATTTCAATGTCACAAAAGAACCCATTTCTGGGTGAAAGATCTGACACTGTGGCTGAAGGCTCTGCTCTGTCCTGTCCAGCTCCTGCACTGTGCAATAAGTGTGTTTCAGTGGAAATGAACAAATGCATCATGCCCACGAAAAGGGAGCAGCAGGTCCAGGAGAACAGCAGGCTCAAAAACTGATCAGTAGGATGTTAGCAGGCCCTGGGGGGAGCAGTAGCAATGAAAGAGGCTGAAGCAAGGCCCTGTGTAGGACAGGGGACATGGCATGGCCAAGCCCATGTGCAGGTGGTCACTGTGCTGGTGCAGGTGCCATCACACAGGAGACCTGTTCTCACAGAACCATAGCATGATTTGGGTTGGAAGGGGCCTTAGACATAATTTAATTCCAGCCTCCCTGCCATGGACCCACAAGACCAAGTTGCTTCTGTCCTTGTCAGCTTTCTTTGCTTCTTGTCTCTTTCTCCAACCCAGGAGCTCCTGGGCAGCCTCAGGGAGGAGCAGGGAGGCAGCAGGACCTTGGGGACAGATGACAGTGATACAAGGACAGGGTGGGAGACACAGCACTGAGCCCAGCAGCTTCTGCCCGGGCACAGACATTGGGAAACAGCTCTTGGGAGTTCTCTGCTGACAGGGTGATACAACACACAGATCACTGTTGCTTCAGTCAGCAAAGTCTTATGGGAGAAATCTCCCAAGGCATGATGTTGATGGGACTGCCAAACCCCCATCGGAAGTTGGAGTTGGAAGTTGGAGTAAACTGATCCTTCAGGCACCACCAGGTCTGTGACATTTGCTTGAAAGAGTTTTTTAGTTTGGGGGATTAATTCCCTAATTATGTAATTTTCTATTACATGATTCCAGTGGGACTGTGTCCATGTACTGCAAGCAAAGGCAGGCTCACAGCCAGCAGGGTGAGTGGATGTAAATCTGTGCTTCAGTTCCATGTGCCCCAGACTGCTTGAAACCTCTCATATCTTGAATGAGTTGAATGATGGAGAGTTTGATGTGCAGTGTGACTCAATACTGCAGGTCTGTCTCAGAGCAGTCCAGCACACCTATAATGCTACAAAGCAGAAGAAGCAGTGGGTTTACCTCATCAAAGCACTAAGGAACATCATCTGTAGGTGCTTATGAGTCTAACCTACCCACAAGAGCCCTTTTAATTTGTCATCCACTCACCACCAAGCACGGATCTCTTGACTTTCTCTCCTCCAGCCTGTATCTTGACAATACAGACTGCAGTAGTCATACTGTTTTTTGCCCATTATTAATTTCAAATGGCTGAGAAATCCATCAAAGGCCTAGGCATCTACCCACATTCTCATCAGAACACAAAAAATATTTCCCACTGGTAATATGAATCAGTTTCCAGTTGTCTGGTAACAGTAACGTTATGAACAAAGATTTTTTTTTTCTTTTTTAGTAGAGAGATAAATACAACCAGGATTGTTCATGTAATGTGAAATTTTCCCTTTTTGCACACGCATAAAGATGGAAGAGATAGTGCTACAAGTAATGGTGGTGTCTGGGTATTCCAGGCAGTGAGAACCAGCAGGGGGTTTTTAATGACATAATCATTGAATCAAACAAAGGCACTGCTATTTTAACTTTTTCCTTGCTAAATGGCCACAAAAATCTTAGTCCATAAATGCATTCTTGGATAGAATGAAAACAAAGAGGCCTTATCTGAACTTCATACAAAAGAAAAGAAATAAAAGGTAACATAAAATTTGCAATTTCATAAGGGCAAATTAATTTCAAAGGAAACAAATTAAATTATCTCAAGGACTTGAACATCAATGAAGCCTGAAATGTCTTTACATAAAAGGTGCAAGATGATTCTCTGAAGTACTAAAAATATATGTTAGTGTTAGAAAGGAAAAGGGGGAATTTACAAGAAAAGTAGTTGATTTAGACCTTGTAGAGGTTGTTAAAAACATAGGCAAGTTCTTCAAATGAAAAGGCAAATGAAACAAATGGACCTGTATGAAAGTAATATTAAAGCTAAGTAATGAAATTAATAATTTGTTGTTGTTGAATATAGAAAGAAATAAAGGGTAACACAGGAGTGTGAGAACAGAAATGTTCATACCTGATCTAGAAAAAAGTTTTAAAACCTATTAGGTACTCTAAATCTATGGTTTGGTGTCTGTATCTAGGACAGACAGAGGTTAGAAGAGCCAGCAGGAAAATGCACGGGCAGAGCAAAGGAGACTTTCAAATTAGTCAAGCTGAGAGTAAGAGCAAATTAGTGCCTACTCTCAAGAGGGAAAAGCAAAGTAATAAAGGCAACTGCAATCCTCTTGCTTCACAGCAGTAGTGTATCAAGCAGGAAAATACACTGCATAAAAATAATGATTTTTTTAAGGGACATAGAAGGAAAAGGAATTTAAAAGCATTCAGATTTGTTAAAGTCATGCCAGATGAACTTGATCTCTTTCTCTGATGCAACTGTTTTCTACACAGGGATCTGCAGTAAGTCTTCTATCTGGTGTGATGCCATAGGAGAATTCATTATTTGGACTGAGAAAAACAGGGATTATGCAAAGAATGGTAAAGTGAGGAGAGAGCTGATCAAAGAGGAGATGGCAGAGAGTAGTCCTGTAAGCCACAATATCTGCAGGGAGGAAGGTCTTTATAAGGGTTCATCACAGAATATCCTTTGAACTGCTTTTACTGAATATTTAATCAACAATCTCAACAAAAATGAAGGAAAGCGTGGGTGAAATAACCTGATGTCACAATGTCAAAGAACAGTGTTGATCAACATGAGGAGATGAGTATCATTTAGAAAGACTAAAATCACCATGAGAACAGGAGCAGGAGAGGTAGAAATGTGATTGTAGAGAATTGGAGGTCCTACACTCAGAGCAAGGAAGGATCTTTGCAGACTTCTACAAATTTTGTGTGAATCATCTGAAAATCCTGTACTGAGTGAAAAACATGGGTGTACTAATCAACTGGAATAGGTGATAAATGTAGTAAGGCTTTGAACAAGAGAAATAAGCCTCAGATGCTGCTGCTGGGGCACTTCCAGTAGGAGGGGAGAGGTATTATTACTATCTGGAAAACAGTGTAGACTTCTGGCAAGTCATGTTCAAGAAAATGAAGTCAAATACGTGGAGGTGTAGAGGACTGCTTCTGGGAAGAAGACCCGGCTTTATGAGATGAGATCAAAAATGCAGCCTTAGTCAGGCTGATTAGCAGTACAAAAGCTCACTATAGATTCATCTGAGGTAAATGTGGGACTGGGCCAGAAAGATCCACTGAATTTAAAAGATAATAATGGCATAAGAACAAATGGGAAGAAACTAACTGCAGAGCTGGAAATGAGGTTTCTCCTCAGAGGCATGAAGTTTTGGAACAGCCTTTCAGGAGAAGGACCGAGTTCAAAGACACAACTGCTTTCAGGGCAGGGTTAGTCCAGCCTCTGGAAGGGGTTATAGGCCATGGCTGCTCCTGGTAGCAGAGGGAAGGCAGGGGTTAGATTTGGTGAGACAGAAAACCTACACTGCTACTGCAGAACTTGTCAGGAACCATTGCAGCAGTAACACCTCTGTTTCAGCAAATCACAGTTGGGCCCCATAGCAATGGGAAAAACCTTTGCTGAGTGTAGGTGTCAGCACCATAAAACTGCCCCTCTGTGTGTGCCTGTCACCTCTGATCCCAAGCAGCAGGGTGCATTGAAAAGAGCTGGTTTTAGTGGTTTTTCCTTAAAATGAAGGTCACCAAAAATGCCATTGTAAAGATGTGACAAAGGAAGTATAATTAGACATAAGAAAGGATCACAAGTGTTACTGGTACAGGTTTAACTAGGCATGAAAATTAAAAAACAGTCATTTTAGAAGAAGAGTTAACATTGCAGACCTGGGACCCTTGTTCACAGAAGTATTGAAGAGACTTTTTAAACAGGGGTTCTCAGCGCAGCGCTCCTATTCTCATGACCATACTGAGAGAGCCACCACTGAGAGCGTTTCATCTACAAACAGCCCTGTTAGTTCATCACTCACCTTGGGAACACAGTTTAAAGCACTGAGCATGTGTAACAGCAAGGTTTGGTGCAGACTGAAGATGTGTAAGCAAAATGCTTCCCTCTTGTCAGCTGAGCAGCTCTCCAGACTGAGCTCACCAGCTCAGTCACCTCTCGACCTGGAAATCTGTTTGCTGGTGGCAAGTGCCTGCTGAGGTACCCAAATACAGCATCAGAACACATGGGCAAGTACAGACCTAATGGAAGAGTGTTGTCTTCTGGATAGACTGTAATGGTTGGGTGGGATATTCTTTACTGTGAGAGTAATAAGGCATTGGAACAGGTTGCCCAGAGAACTTGTGGGTGTCCCATTCCAGGAAGCCAAGTTGGATGGGGCTCTGAGCAAGTGGTCGAGCAGGAAGTGTCCCTGGCCATGACAGGGGGACTGGAGATGGATGATCTTTATGGACTAGATGATCTATTCCAACTCAAACATCTACCCAAAACATTACTGTGCAGAGCAGAGGAAGACAGATACTCTTTGGGCTTTGGAGAGAGAAATAAAGCTTGCAAAAGTGCAAGGTGACTCTAAGGAAAAAGAATGAGGCCTATTTAATAGGTTTGGTAATACTCAGAGATAGACTGAGCTCACAGATCAAAAAGGTTTAAAAGCAAATTAAAGCCAGAGTCGTGATATTCCTGGCAATCAGTTTTTACCACACTGTTAACTCAATGGTCCCAGCTCTTGCAATTTTATAGTGATTATCCCTGAATTCCAGTTTCATAAATCCCAGCTCCCTGAGTCTTGGGAATCAGCTCCTGAGAGTGCCAGCTTCTGTTTTTAACAGTTACAGGAGAAAAGCTTGAAAGTGTGACTTGAGCATATGCCAAAGATTTAAAAACAAAAAGTAAATAAAATGAATGCCAAATTTTAATGCTTGTTTTTTATAAAAACCCAAACCACTCTCTATTTTAAAGCTAATCTCATGACTTTGGAGGCCTGGCTCCTTATTCTTGAAAGCTTGATATTGGCACGCTGTTGACTCAGACACTCTTTCAAGAGGATTTGCGGAAACAGGCTGAAAGAGCCGCAGTGTTCTGGAATAATGGATCCCCGAGGAAAACCCAAGGAATGCTTATGCTCTGTAGAAAAGCCAGTAAATGGATAATTCTTGATCTCCTTCTTTCCAGATTAAAATAGCAGAGGAGGGAAAACAAAACTATCAGGGAGATGTGCCTGGACGTGCAGAGCTCAACTAGACAGGGTAGCTGCGTTTGCAGCAGTTCAGAATATTGACACCATGCAAGCAGAAGCAGAGTTTCTGGTTGTTGGTGTCCCAAGGGGTATGGTATTTGAGAGGAACTGCGTGGAGCAGGGATGCAGGCAGAAAGCCTTCGGCAGCCAAGCATCCTTCCTTGTTGTCCCTGCAAGCTTGAGTTTGACACATTCAGAGGTGAGGCAGAGACCACCAGAAAAGTAGAAATTCGTGCTCCCATCAGTCTCCACTTTCCTTTTCCTTTGCCAAGCAGCTCTGTGAATCTCAAGGTGCTTATGAAGACCACATGCCTTCAGAAGGGATTTCTGTCTCAGGCATGTTATGACAAGAGCTCTGCAGAGACTGTACAGAACTCTGAACAAATTCTTTTCCAGTGCAGAAGATAGTCCTAAGACCTGTCATGGACTGAGGGACATATTCCACCTGTTGGATCATATGGACCCACAGCACTTGGTCAAGGAATGGCCCACTCTCAGGGCTTCTTTTAAGCCTAATGACCTGTGATGTAGCTTGTCCCTATCCACCACTTTCCTCTGCTCCAAAAGCCCACATACCAAATGCCACTTGTCATCTGCGAGACCAGATGTGGAGCAGATGGAGCCACGGAGCAAGAGAGAGGTTCCAGCACTGTGCTCCAAGCGCAAGAGCAAACCCCTCTGAGAGAGAAAGTGGGGAAGGAGACAGCACCACGAGTCTCACACTGAGTGAGATTGCACAGATATAGTCCTTGGAGGGTAGGAGGTGGATGTTCATGCCAGACCTGGAGCTGACTGCTGCCACTGCAAATGAGGAGGAGGCTCAGGACCCCATCTCCAACCCACATAAGCATCCCAGGTTGCTTAATAAGGATCAGATGGGGAAAAGGGCTTGGATTTGTTCCTTGGAGCAGTCAAGTCATGGCAAATAGCAGGAAGCCTTCTCAACATGCCTGTGCAGAGGACGAACTTGACACTTCTGAGTTTGTAGCTGAGCACTAAATGGAAAACAGAGGCTGGGGAAAGGCTTTTGTTCCACCTCTGGTTTTGTGGGGGAGAAAAGTAAAATTTTGTTCATAAGCAGTTTTGTGCCTGCAAACAGGATTTATTTTTAGAAGATTTTAGAAGATTTATTTTTAATTTCATCCAGATGTTTATTTATAAAATAATTTAAGACTTATATCCAAACAGACATCAAAGAAACCTTTTGGGAGTAGCACTGTCAGTAGCAAAGGGTTTTAATGATCCACAAGGCGAGTGAATGGGTTTAAGGAGTGTCAGAGTGCCTTGGGGGAGCACAGGCATGGATCCAATTAGGAACCCATTCTGGGGTCACTCAGACATGACAGGAAAGGTGACTCCTTTGGGAGCAAGATGCCAACTGTTCCACACGATGTGATGTGGGGAATTGTAAAGCACACACACTTCCTCAAAGACAGTACCAGGAGAACTTCTGTCTTATAGAGTTCCACATAAGATAGCCACCATGGCATTTGCCTTGGATCATTTCCAAGTCCTGGAGGAGATGTCTGTCCTGTGCAGAGCACACAAGGCACAGCTGCTGCCCCACAAGGATGAGTACTTGCTGCTGCCAGAGCCCCCAGGCCAACATGAAGCCAGGGCTGTGTCCTGCTGGTGGGAGCTGGAAGGGGACAGACACTCCCAAGTCTTTCCATTATTTCCTTAATTCCTTTTCATGTAACATGAAAATTCCACCTGTCCTCATAGCAGGTGACATCTACTGCTGTGCCCCAACCTGAAAATACATGGGCAAATCCTATTATCCCTCTGCAAATTTAATGGGTCAAGTACTGATATGTCACCTGAGCACCTATTCATGTCACATCTACATGAAAATGTGTAATTGTTTGCTTGTTTTTTGTTGTTTTATTTTTCCCTCTTTTTCTTGTGAAATATTTACAATGTTTAAACTTTGTACCTTTCTGAAAGTGGTTTCTATCAATTCTATCTATTTTTGTATCCTCAGTGGTTCAGGTAAGGCAGTATAAATTAAATCTTAGTTGCACAAGGTGTCTGCTTCAGCTTGACAACATACAATTAAATAGATCCTTCAACAAATCAGTGCAAATTTGCTCATATGTGTTTCTTTCATTGACATCAGATTGACTGAGATAAAAGGTGCAGCCTGGTGCTGGAGTCAGAGGCTTCCATTCAGATTTGTGCCTCTGCAATTAAGATTCTGACTTTTGATGAAAACTCACAGCTCAGGGCTTTCTGTGTCCTCCAGCACTGTGCCCCACATTGTGGAGTAGGCATGATACAGGAATGGACGTGATTGCTCACTGATGGGATCTTGTTTTCTGTGGGTGGGAGGCAGGAAGAGGCAGCATTGCTTCAGAGGGAAACAAGGAATACCGCAAGCTGGAGCAGGGCTCCTCAGCAGCACTGGGTTTTCTCTGAACATCTGCATCCTCCAGGGCAGTTCCAAGCAGCACGGGATGGCATGGACAAAGTGACAGCTTCCAGGATAGACTTTCTGCTGCCAGGGGACCAGGACCTCCCCTGCACCACATCCTCAGGGGCATAGCCAAGGGCAGGCATCTGCTGGCTCATCTCAGCTTCAAGGTGCTGCAGGAGCATGGCCAAGCTGCCTGTGTCCTCACAAATAACCTTCTCCTGCCTGGCTGGCCCTGAACTTGTTGGGGAAAAAATACAGTGTGGAAGAATTTACCACTTTTGAAATGAGGCTGCTGGCAGGCCTGGGCACTGCAGTGCTGAGAGCAGCAGCAGGAAGTGTGGTTGCATGTGAAAACAAGCAGATTTGAAACAGTATTCACTCCAAGGGATTACACAAATAATATCCCAGTGACAATGGAGCTATTTACTCAGTTGACAGTATGAAGAAAGTATCTCCTTTTATCTATTTGTGGTGGTTAGTGGGTTCATCTCTCTTACAGCCTCTGTTGCTACTTGCTGCTTCCCTTGATGCTTCTCTCTGGTAGTTTTGCTCCAGCTATCTTTAAAAAGCTGTTTATTTGAGGAGGGTATGGGCTTTGCACTGCAGAAGGGCAAATGCAGAGATGCACAAAGAGGAGCCCCACAGATGTCTGAGCCTGTACACATTGGCTGCACAGTGAGTGAGGAAAGCTCACTCCATCAGCCCACACTGCACAAAGGTGAACATTCCATCTCAAACTTGTAATATGGGAAGAGGTGGGAGTATCGTCCCATTAACAGTTGTCTGTCCCCTGCTCTCCTGTCTGGGATGACCATGCCAGTTATGATGCTCACTCAGGTGGTTTCTGAAACATCTTCTTCTAGAGTGACAGAAACAGCATCATGCAAGGCCAAGCATTCATGTCCTCAACATATGGGGCATAGGCAGGAGTGTCTGGTAGGGATGGGACTGAGGTGCAAGACTGTGGCTGAGCAGTTTGCAGCAACTTGGGTCCCTGCAAGTGTCCTCTGGCTGCAGTGCAGACCCAAACCCTGCCCCTGCTCTGCCAGACTCAGCCAGCTGCAGGTCACCCAAGAGGGGTGCCTGGGTGCAGGGTGCTGTCCCACAGCTGAGGCATGACTGGCAGTGGGAGGGGACAATGACCCCACAAGCTTCCTGTGAGATGTGGGAGCAAAACTGAAGCGGAATCTTCTTCAAAGGCCTGAAGTGTCCAGCACATAGGCTTCCCCATACTTTCAGGAGATTTTTCTGCTTCTTTTGTTTGCACATGTCTATATTTGTCCATCCCCTGTAAGTGTCACATATTGCGCTGGCTAGCTATATGCAGACACAAGGGACAGGACTGCTGTTACAATCTACTAAATACTCGTCTTAGCTAATTACACAGAGCAAAAGCATATTGACAGACACTTTAACTAATCAACATAAACACACATAACTTGAGTTAAAACAATGCTTGCTTGTTCATTTATAAGAATACAATACATAAAACTCTATTCATAAAATCTAACTTTGCTATGGATACTTTCTGCAACTTAGAAAGCTATTCCGAAACGCTAGACACAAGTCTATTGTTCCATTCCTCACATCTTCCTTCAGCTAACAGGATACATCAGCAATATTAATAATTCTGTCATAACTGAAGCCTGTCTGTTTTCCCACAAACCTAAAACCCTCTAACTTTATAGATTCCTACAACATATTGCCTGTGGTACCTCACCAGTGCAGGCCATGTAATGGTGCACAAGCAATCACAGCCCAGATTTGGCTTTGAAATGCACACTTGGGGGATCACTGCACAGCACACAGCTCTGCCACAAGCACCCTACAATGTGTTCATGGAGGGGCTATCAGATCATTCACAGCATCAGACCTGCAAACAGACCTAGAAAAAGCCACCAGACTGGAGCACCTCCATCTCTTCAGGGGAGGTACAAGGTAGACAGATCTGGAAGCTCTTACATTTGATGGTAAAAGCTATCCCATCACCTTTACAAAACACAGACATTACTGAAGTGTGCAGACACTGGCCATGTCTGTCCAGTTCAAGGTTCACCACAGGTAACTAATCCTGACCACTGACCAGCTGGTGCACCTGGTTTGCATCTCTGCTCCCTGGACCACACTGTGCCATTCACAGACAAAGAGCTAGTTCAGTGTCCATACAGCCTGGATGGGACCAAATGCCAAGAAGAACTTTTATGATATAATGCACTGCAACATCCACTCAAAGCCACCAAATCAGTCATAAGGCAACAGAAACCTTTGCAGCTACAGGTCTGGGTAATATGAATAGGATTTATTACACTAAATTTAAGCCATCTAAAAACTAAAGATCAAGGTTAGACTAGTAATTTTGGATTCTTCTCCAGACAACTTGTAG
The DNA here is from genome assembly GCF_000277835.1 of Geospiza fortis. Lineage (NCBI taxonomy): Eukaryota > Metazoa > Chordata > Aves > Passeriformes > Thraupidae > Geospiza > Geospiza fortis. The sequence continues at coordinate 9,789,998 of NW_005054302.1, forward strand.
TTAACTTCAGAGAGGAGCTTAAGTAGGCTCTGTGACATCTAGGCTGAATTGTCCTTCCAGAGTCCCTTTCTCCATTGCCCAGAATCAGACCCTAAATGTCTTAGAAATTTTATGCCAAACTTCTAATTTTCAAATAGTCAACGGTAGATAAAATGAGTTCCAGTAACTTTCAGTGGAACCCAATAAAACTTAAAACATTCAACCATCCATTCACTGACTACATCACCATGGAGTTGATTTTGTCTGAGGTTGAAGACAACCTCTTTGCAATTGACTTTCTTGTTGAAATCATCTCCCAATATCTTAAAAGTCTACTTCTAGGAGCTTTTTTATACTTTATTGTTGATTTTTAATTAATGACAAAGGAAAAAAATAAATGGCTAGAAGCACCAAAATTTAAAAGGAAGGGCATTATGGTTGTTCCACCAAACTTACATGAAGCCAAGGCAGATTTTGCTGAAGTGTCTTCTTGTCCTTCTGCACTGCTGAAAGGATTCATTGAGTGTTCTCTGACAAGTAATGACCTTCTCTCACCCACTCTCTGAGTTAGAGTCCTGGAGTCAGTTATGGGTTGTATTAGGGAGCTGTAAACACAAAGTGCTGCTCTTTCAGCTACTAGAGACAAAAAATAATGGATCTTATGACTTCCTGCTAATAGAAAGGAACATGTGTTTTCTATCTGCTGATAAAGAACCCAGTGATACCAAGCCTTGCTGGAGGAACATCTGTGTTTTTTAATGGACACTTAAAACCTTCTCTTCATGACCCAAGATTCATTTCACATATAATATGTAATTCCACCAGTCTGTAGAGAATTCTTCTGTGGCCCACTAAATATTTGGTATGTATTTTTCAATTCCAAAGGACAGATCAAGAAATAAAAAATTTCTGCTCCCCATTCCACTCTTCAACTACCCATGAATAGTTAGGGAAGCAGTGGGTATGGAGGAGGAAAGAAGTGAGCTGCTGAGCATCATGGAGATGTGGAGCAGCAAGAGGAGAATCCTCACAGAGCTGAGCTGAAAAAGCATGAGTAAAAGGGAATGAAAGAGTGGGGCCCTGCCTGGATAGAGAGAGAAAAAAATTTTCATCCTTAATGATGGGGAACTTGTCAAGTAGAGAAAAGGAGCTGAGATCCCATCCTGTTCTTGCACACATTCATAACTACCTGGCTAAAGGCAATTGGACATGGTTTCTGGAGAAGAGGACAATATATTTTGAAGTTCAGTAAGTGTTTGGACAACACTCTGAGGCACGTGGTGTAATTCTTGGGGTTATTCTCTGCAGGGCCAGGATGTTCAATTGGTGATCCTTATGGGCCCCTTCCTATTCCGGATGTTCTAGGATTCCACAATATTAGAAGAGTGCAGCTCAAAGGGACATGAATAGATTTGTAAGCTTGGCAGTAACTTAATTTGGAACTATGACTGGGGTAGAGTTTCTGGGATAAGAAACGCAAGCTGATATGAGAAATCCTTTCTCCAAATGGGAGTGACTGACCAGAAGTAGTGATATGATGAGGAGATGACTAATAATATGAGATGTGCCCAAACCACAAGTATTAGGCCTGAATTGAGATCTGGATCTAAGTGCAGTGGTAAGAAGAGCCAGCTCATACTAGGGCAGGACTGAACTGTGAAGGCTGGATACAAATGAAGTCTTCTACAGTTTCAGCCCAGAGATTTAGGATTGGCTTCTCCTCTCTTTACCGGCAGTGGCATTTATTAAAATAATTGGTGTCTAAATCTCCAAAAGTTTGAGGCTGAAATCTGTTCCCACTGCTGGGATGTTTACCTTCAGCAAAACTGAATACCTGAACTTGAAGCACAGCTCAAGAATCCCACAGGAAAAGAAAACTTTTAGTAAGAAGCAGAAATATGCAGGAAGCACAGCTTCTTTGACAGAAGCAGGCTCTTTCATGATGAGTCCTATCCAAAATCCCAATATATGAAGGAAAGTGGGTAAGGGCAGAGATTCTTTTGAAGTTCACCTCAGGGTCAGCATTTAAAATAGTGAAAGGTTGGAGGAAGAGACACCCCATTTTGGCTAAAAAAAAATTATTCTTTAAAATCTACCTTACATTATATATTTTCAGCGTCAGATACAGGAAAAACATCCCCTATGGCTGCTTCCATATATTGGGTTACAGCTCATCATGTGGAGAAGAGGAGCTGCTAGCCTACAGCAGTCTCCAGCTATCCATACTGTAGTGGTGAATGAATTAGGGAGTGTCTTTCTGTGACTTTTTAACCCTGAGAGGCATGTTGTCATGAAAGAACAGGAGACATTCTTCAGTTAAATACTTGATACAGTTTTAATTAAAGAGAGGTCCATACGGAGGCAACTCAATCAAGATCTGAGCCTTCTGGAAGCTCAAAGAAATTGGATAATCTGGAATTTGGCTTTGAAAGCATCTGCCTATGTTTCATTGAGTGCCTATAGGAAACGGCTGCCTTGTGCATAAGCAGGCAGATATTCATTTCATCGTGCATTATTTTTATAGCCAACTTCATAGCTTTTGATTGCACAAGGCAAAAGTGATAACAACACTGCAGGGCAGCAGGATGACTCATTAGGCATTACTGCTTGCTGTTAGCAAAGCCTTTTCTATTTACCTAGGTGCTTATGTGGCCTTCATCTCCATGGTGTTTGAGTGCTTCCCAAACAAATAAAACTCTGTCTCTGCCCCTGCTCCCTCTGCAGACCCAGCTGCAGTTTCAGGCTGCCTCACAGCAGTTTGGAGAGATGTGGGGTGACCTGGGACCCATTTCTGTGTCCCAGGGTGCTGAGACTTGTACAACATAATGCATGTCCTGTCCCTACTAGACATTTGCCAGCTGTGAGATGGAGACTGGGAGTACAGTCCCCCAGCAGAGAAGTAAATAAAGAATTCACATGGTGCTTGTTGGTGGCACTCACAGACATAAATAGCCTGTCTCCTTACATTGTTTTTAGACTAATAAAACTGCTGTGCTCAGAAAAAATCTTCCTTTGGCACAGATTTTACAGAGGGGAAGAGCCAAACTTAGCACTGGGCATTAGGTGCGCCTTGCACCTCATCCCAGGGTAACAGCAGAGAAAGCAGTGCACTTTCAGCTTTGTTCTGCATGGGGATGTTCCTGGAGCATGGGCCTGCAAGGAAAAATGAGGGTAATAGCAAATGGCATTACCCCACCTTGCTCCGTGGGAACTGGCAGGAAACAGCTGCCTGCTGATTGCTGAAAGTAGGGACAATTTCTCTGAGGACAGCCTCTCACAAACGCGCATGTTTGCCACCATCCCCTTGGGATGCTGGAGGACATCAATGACACCAATCTGCAGTCAAAGGACAGGACAGTTCTTCTGGAACCCAGGCCCACCTGGACCCTGACAGCCAAAGCGAAAACAGGCCTTGATGCTCGCCCCTTGGCCCTCAGCTAATAAAATCAACACTAAACCTAAGCTGTAGTTTTCAGACAGTTCAGAGTAGTGAATTTAAATCCCCACTGCAGCCATGCCCAAGCACATGCTACTGCATCTGGGCCTGAAGCAGGAAATGCCAGCACAGAGGCTGATCTGTGACTGTGCCGTTAAGGCAGGCCAGAGCTGAGGACTGGTGCAGCCCTGGCTGTCCTACAACCCTGTGCATTTGATGCATGACTGAGTTCAGGCACTGCAGGGACCATCCTAAATCTGTAATATAGTCTTCCCAAAAGCCCAGATCATCCAGATAACACCTACCGCTTATGGAATGATGGGCCAAGACTCCTGATGAGACCTACATGTGCCACTAGGGCTGATTTGGACAGCATAGGACCACTTTGTCACCTCAGTCTCCTTCAGATCTGTGCACAGGAACTGTGACAGTGCCAGGATGTGGCCCACAGTGATCCTTTGCCCTTTTCAGCTTAAAGCCATGACCCTTTGCCCTATCACTATATGCCCTTGTCAAAAGTTGGCAAGATCTTCATAGCTATGTTGCACAGATTAATAGCTTGAAGTTTCTAACCAAATTTTATGCCTCCCAAGTATCTGCCCTTGAATTGCACAGGGCCAGAATTGTTTTGGCCATGTCATATCTGGCTCTGCAATGGACTGGAGCCATCTCACGAGGCTGGTCTTAGCATGGGGTTTCATTTGAGTCCTTGCAGAGGAGAGTGGGCAGCGAGAGTCAGTAATGTCAGCTCCGCAGGACCCTACAGGCCTGCACAAGGACTGATGTCACCCAATCCTGCTGCTGAGCCACGGATGAATTCCTTCCTACCACAGACATCAAAGGAAAATACAGCTTCTCAATTTGCAAAAGGAAGAAGACACCAAGATGTCCATGTCCTTTGCAGAAAGACAATAATCTACACTAACTTACAAAGTTCAGGAAAGAACTGTTTTGGTTTGTTTTTATGAGAAAATAAAGTTTGAGGTTATGGGAATTCCATAAGGGACAACATCTCACAGTAGTAAAAGATTATAAAAGAGAATTACAGTTCAAACCAGTAAGTGTTACATTATGCATGGAGACACGTAGACTGTAAGGCTTAACAATACACCAAAGCTGCCAACACAGAGCAAGGCAAAGGGCCTCCTTTTAAAATTCAGCTTAACAGTGCCTGACACAGAATGAGTAATAATGTTAGGCAACGCAGAATGGACCATAAAACACTGCTATATGCAACAGCTATTATCCTGTGCTAATCTTCATATCACATTATTTCCTCAAATAATCATAATATTGTGCCAACAGCCCCCTTATTCTTGCTCATTATTTCTCAGGCTGGCTTCCTTCACAAGGAATAGGGTTTGCACTAACAATGCCTTCGGGGTTCACAAGAGGAGCCGCACTCAGCATACCCAGGACAGAGGAAGTCTTTTCTTGGTCCATTTCTTCAGCTGTCTGTGTTTTTTCCTTCATGCATTTCCAGTGTAGTAGGAGAGATTTTCATGGAATAGAATAAAGAAATCCCTTAACATTACAAGTCTTTCAGGCACTGGCCATTCTTCTGCTTTGTGCCCATCACAAGTTTATTCCCCCTGTTCTCGCTTCTCATCAGTCGTGTTCTTATGTTTGCATGTCTCTTGGTGCAGTCTCTGCTCTAACTTTGTACAGTGTGTTCCCACTGAGAACTATCAGCTTTGACTTTCCACAAATAAAAAACCCTCTTGTTGTTATTTTGTCACACTTTCAGCTTCTTCTAAATAACTAATTCACAACAATAAAGCTCTGGGTTGCCATTACAGGCTGACTGCCAAGCAGTTTAGATGCAATCTTGTGTTATGTTGTTTTTATAAAGTTTTCCCAAAATCCAATGTGAATAGACTTGGGGTTTGTGACTTAAACTAAAACATTTGCTTAATTTTATATTCAAAATGTTACTATCCAGAGCTGGAAATGTGAATGTAATGATTTGAGGCTCCTATGCCAGCACAAACAAACTTCTTGTGGAGCTCATACACAAACTCAAATGGCTTTTGTCTACACGAACTAAGTTAAAACAAATAAGATCATCTAGTTCTTAGCATCTCCCATCTACCCATGCAGGTTCCCTATTCTCTGGCCTTACATTACAATTCCTGGAAGAGGATCTGGGGGGTTTTGGAGTGATTTTACAGCACCTAGGACAACAGGACGGGAAAGCAAACAACAGTGAAGTGGCCGTTTGAGACCATGATGGGCATGTGTGTCTTCCCTGTGGCCCGTGTCAGGGCAAAAGCATCATTTCTGCCATGCAGGAAGCAAAGCCCTGGATGTCAATCCAATGTGAGGGCCAGGCATAACACTGATAAGGTAGAGGGAGGAGGGGAGCCCAGGGTGGGAGCTAAGCAGCCTCTGGCTAGGTTGGAGCAGCTAAAATGGTTTTGAGCAATGCCAGCAGTAGAATGCAAACTGTGCTTTAGAAAGCACTTGCTTGAAGTGGCCTCAGAAGGTAAAAAAAAAAACCTTATGTTTTTCTTACACCCCTGTTTATGGCTTCCCTCACAATACTGTCCAATCAATGAAGAAAGAATGGTTCTGGCAAGATTTTGCTTCCACTTGTGTACTAACCAATTTATTGACTCATGCCTGTTCCATCCATCTAACGACAACTCCATAGGTCTTTGCAGATTCCATGCAATAAATGTGTCAGCCACTAACTTTCCCTCCTGTTGGACTCCTGAGAAGATAAAAATCCCCACTTTCTGCAGTAAATTTCTGCTATAAATCCACAGATGTAATTGCACACAATCTAATTTCTGGCTCCTGGGCCTACATTCATCCTTGTCCAACTATTCCTCTTGACTGAGTTGATTAGATTATAGACAAGGGCAGGCGCTCTAAATGCAAGGTCATGTAGCTTAAATTAAATCCAAAGGAGCTGCAGTAACAGATATATAACAGAACTTTGACATCTTTACTACAAAAGGGATGGGGACAAGGAACTCAGCTGGCTCCACTCTGGTATCACTTGGCCTTGAGAAGGGTAGGGTGTCTTGGTCCTCCTTTGGGAATCCTTAGGGACCTGGTTCACACTGTGGTTGCTCCCACAAGTCAGGTTTCTGGAGCCACTTGCTGTTACCACAGGTACTGTGTAACTCATGGGTGACATGCTGTCCCCACCACTGCCGTTGAACAGCCAAGTGGAAGCAAAGAGAGTGACTGAGGAGCAGGCAGCAGTGCTGCCCTCTGTAAGTCACTCTGCCACTCGTAGGACGCCGTGTTGGGGCTGCCAGGTTCAGTATTGTGTGGGGTATCATCACGCTGGGAGCAGAACATGTACACCTGGACCAAATTCCAGAGGTTTCTCTCATACACTGAGGTTCTTGCCTACCGCAAAACAGGTTTAAACCTGTTATATTTAAAAGGCTTGTTAGCCTGGTGTACCATGCAGTTATCTTATGCTACAGACAAAGCAGCTTGCAATTTTCTGGCTATTGTCTTTTTTTTTTTCCTTTAGAACAAATGGATGATGGAGTTACACAATGTGACACATGCTGCTTATGTACCAGGAACAAAAAAGGCCCATATTTCCCAACACACAGAAGAAACTGAACAAGCTTCTGTTTCAGCCTTGGTCTGACCAGCCATCAGCCCAAAAGTGCTTTCTCATAAGTGTTTCTCCAGCTACTCTTCACTGTGTTGTTTGCTCTACTCACCAGTGTTTCTGCCTCTTCTCACCCCTTCTGCACCCAGCTTTACCCAACCAATGATTTTCACTTGGATCCAAACAATATTGTCCCTGTTAACAAGCAAAAAGAGGTGAAAAACCAAGATTCATGGGAATTAGAATGAGAGTGAAGTGATTTGGCAGAACTAAAACAGGGCTTCAGCTGAAAAGCCAACCTGACAAAGCCAGGGGAACAGGGCAAGAATGGTATGGAAAGGGTAGCTAAGCTGCATTTTTCTAATCTGATCTAGACAAAGAGCCAGGAGAAACAGCTCCTCAAGCAGAACAAATGCTGAATGCTCAGGCATTTCTTAAACATCCTGTCATCAGCTTACAGCTCAAAACCAGGATGGTTCTGAGTACTTAACTAGAAGCAACTAAAATTCTGGAGCTGGGTGTGCAAGTCTGCTCCCAGGTAAGAACTCAAGCAGAGTTAGAGCTGGCCTGCTGCATGAGGAGGAGAATAAGAGCTGTAACAGCTTTGTTGCTAAAATAAACTACGTTAATGCTGGAGCCCCACAGCCTTGCCAGGCACCCTGGCTCAGCCCTCACCCCAAAACAGCCTGTTTCAGACAGCTGTTGCCATCATTCAACTGGACAGACCGACTTCACCACCAGTCAGGATGGGGTGATTCAGCAAATGAGCAAAAGCTGCCTGACACTTTAATCCTGGGAAGAGGCCAGGACCCTCACTTTCTGAATCAAGCTCTTCCTCCAAGAGAACAAGTGCAGAGAAAGCCTTTTACAGATTGGGAAAGTGGGGAGCAGTAGCAGACAGGCTGCAGTTAAAAACTGAGGCTCAAAGAATTTGAGCTGAAGCAGGAGGCATTGAAGTGTGTGTTACCACGGGATACGGGATGCTGCAGCAGGGCCCTGGGGAGTTAGGGGCACTGGTGTCCCTGGGCAGAACGCCCAGGGTCTCACTGGAGTTATTTGTGGGGAGGCAGAGCAATAGCAGGCATCAAGGCAGTGTCCTGGTGTTTCACCGGCCACCTGGGCCTGCTCAAGTCCAGCAGGTACAAATGCACTGGTGCTGGAGCGATGCTCTTCAAACTGAAATGAGGAGGAAAAACTGGGAATATGAGGTAGGGAGGAAAACATCAAAGACAAGGGACAGAGAAATTAAAAAAGGAAAAGAATTAAGGAAGAGTGGACAAGAACTGACACACAGAGACACAAAGGAAACATGATATGAAAACTAACAGAAGAGACAAGGAAAACCTGCCTTACAGGTTGGAAGGGTGCCTTTTCTTCCCTTTCACCTGCATGTGTCTTTTGACTACCATTGTTTGTCAAGATCAAGATTATAAAGTCACAAAATTTGCAGAGGAACACGTCTGCATTTTTGTTCAAAGTCCACTCAGTCAGGCCAACAGAAATCCTGATCAATAGCCATAATTTTGTTTAATCCAGGCGTAAAGGTCATACTGAATCAGAGCCCAGGTCAATCAAAGGATACAGCACAACACACTGCCAAAAGGAACATATTCATCCCAGGTGATTCATGCACAAGGTGGCTTTTTATTATTATTGTTGTTGTTGTTGTTATTGTTGTTGTTGTTATTTTTCATACCTTTTATGGGATAAGACACACATTCTGTCTTGGGAACATCTGGTGGCTGCTGATGTTGATGATCTTAATGCCATGTCCCCACTACATCATTGTGCCAGCTCCAACCCAGCCAGCTCAACTCCCACCCCACGGATGCAACTTCACCCAGCATCAGAGTTCTTTCCTTAGATGCAATCTTTATGCCTGTGGAGATAGGCTCTGAATGGTCCTATTCATTCTTCAGGAATGCTCAATGTTCATCCAAAATATGCAGTTTATCATGCACCAAACACATCTGTGTGACTGCTGGGAGCATCTGTTTGCAGGAGTTTGACTGCTGGCATCCATGTGAACAGAGTAAGGCAGAGATGCCTCTGCTTACGACACCCTGGCAAATCTTTGTGTCCACAGAACTCTCTAATGATGGAACTGTTCATGGAGCAAACTTTCATGGGGATTACAGGGTGAGAAGGGTGAGTGTAAGGACCAGCAGAGCTCCGTAGAGCTGGGCCGGACAAATCCTGGAGAACTCGTGTGGAAACCCAGCTGAGCCCCAGAAGTCAGGGGCCAAGGAAGGGTTTGTGGTCCTCAGGAGGGGCACAGGGACCAGTTTTGCCGGAGCAGACACTGCTGGGGTCAGGACTTGGTGGCCACAGGAGATGATTGTCAGCCTCCGGGAAGGGGTGATGGTTTGGGTGTGAAGGACAAGAGCAGAGATTCTATTTTACAGCAAACAAGCAAGAAAACCTAGATGTGAAGAGAGTCAATACAGCTGTAAATGCTCTGCCACGCAACAGATGCATGTGGAAAGTCTAAACAACCTGGTGGGAAGGGGCTGAAGTCTCAGTGCCACACCGGGGGTACAGTTAGGGACTGCACTCCTGAACCCTTGCTCACAGGATGTGAGAAGAAAACCTGGCCCCACCAGAGGAGAGGTAACCTGTAACAGCTGGAACAAAGCCTCTGTGTTTGTGGTAAAGGGAGTAACTGGAAGTGCAACCACCTAAACTAAGGAAAACAAGGCAGTCCCAACAGAGGCACAAAGGGGGTTTGTTGCCACCTGCTTTATACCCCACAAGGAGTGTAGGCATGCTTCCTACCCACTGCACACCTGGACTGGGGGCCAAGCACCAAAGCACTGAGCCCCTCATGTACTCTGCACACAACACAGGCTGTGTGTGCCCATAGGGCTCTGGGCCATCCCCAGCTGCGCCCCAACAGCCCCTGCCAGTGGTCTGGCACTGGCACCCAAGTATGCAGCACCTACAAGTTGCTAAAACACAGTTCCTCTCCAGACCCTTCTCTGATGAGATTGTCCTGATGAAAACAGCCTCAGAAACATTCCTGTTTGCAGCTTGAAATCCTTGGTCATCTGCAAAACAAGATGATTTTGCTCTCTGTGCAAAAATGCACCCCTCATGTGGCAGGTCCTCCTCCTTCTGTTGCCCCCCCTCCCCCGGCACTCACCCATCTTAATTCAGGTTAAGGCTGGTGGGAAATGACAAATCCTTTCCACATAAATCTTAACACTGGCTTGAGTTTGTTGAGAAACGGTGGTGATTTATGGGGGATTAGCAGATCAGAGTTGAGGAATGTAAAGAGGTTTAGGCTAACTAAGTGGAACGCTTAGAGCTGGGTCATGGAGAATTTGATGCAGGCTTAGTCCTCTTAAATGGTGTGCAGTAAAAAGTGGAAGAGGGAAGCATACATTTCCAATGTTCCTCATAGCATGGGAAGTTGTTTTCCTGTGTTACAATCTGGAGAAAAAGTTTGGCAGTCTTCCATGTATTGCAATATAGCAGGTTCCTGGTTCCTAAAGGCTAGCATAAAGAAAACACTAAAGCTAAAGCTGCCTTTTTTTCTTTTCTTTTCCCTTTTTTTTTTTTTTTTTTTTTTGGGGGGGGGGGGCATATTTTTGTTGCTTGCAGTTATACTCTTCCAGCAAATGGGTAGCTAGTATGGTAGAAAAAGTAGTAAAATCAGAAGGCAGCCAGTCTCTATGAGATTTTAAAGGCAATGCAGTCAAAAAAGGGTTAATAGGTCTTTTCTGTGGGATAAGAAATTGGAAAAAAAATTAGGAAAAGTATCCTTTTTTTGAGTGAGGATGGGTGAAGTGAGCAACAACCACCTTGTGCCTTGCTTTGATTTTTTTTCTTCTTTTCTCTGTGGTTCTTGTAATTTTTACAGAGCACTGCATTGTAAGTAAGCACATGACACATCCTGAAGCTTAGAGCTTAATTTCAAATCCCCAGACTCATAAACCAGCAGCTCCTCACTGAGCTGTCAACAGCTGCCTTCTGCTTTTGGCTCGGCCCAAAACTTCCAGGCACATCACTGGCCCCGTCCATCGCCTGCACCTCTCATCCCGCACGGAAGCAAAGTCCTGGCCTATCCTGCATGGGACAGGAGAGAACAAGCGGAGAATATCAGACAGGCAATCAAATGCTGAGGTTCAGCCGGCCAGGTGAATAATTACAAATAGGCCAGCTTGAGTGAAATTGTTTGGAATGACGCAAGTTGGTGGAAAATAATATTCTTGTTAGAAGCCCTGACAAAGCCAGTGGTCTCGCTGCAATTACTCACGGGAATTACATTACACAAAACAAGACCCTACTTATTGCAAAACATTTATATATTTTGCTTCCCTGATGAAAATAATCTATTTATCCAACTAGAGATGAATATTTCTTATGCATTTTGCAATAAAACTTCAGAGCACTGCCAGACGGTTCTCTTCCTGAATTACCCTCTTTATTTTTTTGTAAAGCCAAAATTTCCTTTAATTTCACCAACTGCAAGACAAGAAGAAGAGCAATTAAGCTTAACCGTACAAGCTTTTTCATGTGGTTTTAGGGGATTCTTTAATGTTCATATGTTAGCTGATAAGCCATGCATCCACCCATCCACTTAATTACAGGCCTAGTACCTCTAGTCACTGTGTTTTTTAATTTAATTTGCTGCCCAGTTAGAATCTGAAAAAACCTTTGCCACAACATGCCTACCACCTGCAACTTCTGCCGTCTTCAGTATAAAATTTAAAAATGAGCAGTCCTTTACCACTGTGAGACACTTTGAGGAGTTTTATTTTACAGTATGTCATCCTTCACCCTAACCAAGAGGGCAAGAAATATACATTTCTGTACTCTGAACTCAAAACAGGTATAGATACAGAGAGTTAAACAATTATCTTCCCCCTCCACTAAGTGCAATCGGTACTTTCAAAAGTGACCAGCTATTCTCACTTGACTTTGCTTCCAGGTGCACAACTCAAGACAATTTGAGAGGACCTGTTTCTCAAGACTGGGATGGGAACAAGGAGCTCTGAACTTCTCCACCTGGACACCTTGCTGATTCACACTCATCTGAAAAAAAAAGTAGACCCAAAATAGAAGAGCCAAGCAATGAAACCCATCTTCCTGAAGGAAGCCCTTCTTGCCTAACCAGGCAGGGCAGCACTTCTCATTCCAGCCCTTTGGATCATTAATTGCAAATAATTCAGTCAAACTTTATTGGCTACAATATTTCAAGCCATCCTTCAGTGACAGAGCAATGTGTGCTTGCATAATAATCTTTAAATTATCATGGACTTTGACAGAGCAAGGCTTCCATAAGTGGACATCAGAAAAAGCTTGAGCTCAGTGTAATGGGGTGAGATATTCACCAGCTAGATGTGAAGGTTAGTGGCTGCAGCACAGCCAGAACAATAAAAAAGAAATCGATCTAATTAACATGTGGCTCTTGTGCTCACTTATTGGGTCACTGCTGGAAACGTCAGGGATCACTCATCTGACCCCAAAGAGGGCAAACACAACTCATTAAAGTGCATTTCACTTTGCAAAAAAAAATTATATTAATACAAGTCATTAAAAACCTCAAATGGTTTGGAGCCAACCCTCCTTTGAGCCAGCCCTCAAAGGGCTCAAATGCAGCGCCCTAAAGCAGCAGGTGAATGCTCAGCTGTGACACCCCATACAGAAAACTGCATGTCCACCACACAATGGGAATTTCTGCCACTTGACACCAGTGTCAGTAGAAGCATGGCAAAGATGAGAAACCAGCCTCTGGCTCCTTGGCTGCTGAAGACCTGTGCCATGCTGAAGCAGGTACTGAAAGCTTTTGTTTTTTCCACTCTGCATTATCAACTCCCAGGGCACAAATGCAAAACTGACTTAACACAAAATCCATCTGGGGAACTCCACATGGCTTATTTCTTCAGTTCCACAGTCTGCACTGCCAGTGACACCTGTATAAAGCTCAAAGCGGGCGTCACTGAGGCTTATGCTTGGCCTGTTGGGACAAAGCACTGTGCAGGAAGGATTAAGCACAGAACTGGATCAGGCAAGCAGCGATGTAAACCTCAGTTTGGCTGTAGAGTGGATGGGATGGGAAGTGCTGCAAGCAGTGTGATGTGTCTTTGTAACAAACCACAGGTGATGTCACTGCTGGAACATGCAGAGGGGCTTGGAGGATGGACGCTCCTACTCTTGGGGTGGCATGCTCCAACCAGAACCCACCTTGCTCCTGGGATCTGGGCTGGGAGAGAAGTAAGGCCTTCATAATGTTTGGGCATGGCCCTCAGGGCACAGCAGCCCAGACCCAGTAAGAGGTGCTTTGCATTAGGAAAGGCAAATGGCAATGATACAGTGCACAGGGAGAGCAGTCCCAGCCCTGGACCTGCTGCTAACACTGGCAAACGATAGCACGTCACAGGATGTGTTCCCCCAAAAAGCTCATTTGAACACATGGAACCGGGACAGAGCCAGCGGGAGACAAAGCCTGGTACCCTGTCACATGGGTTAAGTTTCCATGTGCCAGAAACATTTTCACCTTCAGGCTTTTCCCTACCACTGTGAATGTCAGGTTGTGGTCTTTTCTCATCCAGGCTGTGAAAGGTACAGTGTTAATACATTCCTACAGAGATAATTCGGAGGCACATCTAAGCCAAAAGTCATCCTTCATGGATATTCAGAACCCCAACACGTATGGACAAGTTATGCAAGGTCCCATAGGGAATATGTGGCGAGACACAGGTGGGGACTTTGACCAGTACCAGCCAAGCCCTAGTTTTGTAGTGACCAGCCAAATTACTGCCTTACTAGACGACTCTCGGCTAACAGATATAACTGTTGCAAGTTTTAATTAATCAATATCTGTTAACACTCCTAGGTGGAAGTTTCTCCAGATGTAGATAGTCCCATATCAATCCCATACTTACTCATGAGGGCAGGGGCTCTGGTAAGATGAATGCGCTTAGTGACAACAGCCTCAGCTCCAGCTTGGGATCAGGGTCCTGTGGCAGTATGAGCACAGAAGAGTAATGATTACCAGGACAGGGGTTATTGAAAGGCTCTATCTCTCACAGCAGAGGTTTGTGACAGTCAGTGACTCAATGTTCTGTCTTTTATAACCATAATGACTCACAGCCCCAGGATGGAGAATGAGTGCAATACAGCGAGTACTATTGTTCCAGAGCACATCAAAATAAGCAAGGTCATTTTCAGCGTTTATAAGAAAATGACAAGCTGCTGGGTTAATGTGTGGTGGGGAAAAAAATGCACAGAAAAAAATAAGAGGGATGAGTAAATTTTCAGATAACTAAGTTCACAAGGATTTGCAAACTCAAATTTTATAACCACAAGCAAGACAGATCAGAAGCTTGACTTTGATACCATTTGCTCTGCTATAAATCAAGATTACCCCATGTGGATTTATAATGGGGTAAGTCTGGCATACAACAAGAGAAGGATCAGGCTTTGAGCACCAAGTGCATCTGGGTACCTTCTGCACTGCCTAACACTACGAGGGTGAGAGAGACTGTGCCTCACCACTGTGCTGCTGTACAGCTTAGAGACACATCTTAGGATAAGTAAATTATCTCTGAAAATGTAGGAAGGATGACTTGGACACAGCAGGTAGCTAGGAGCTGTAACAATCCCTGGCTTCTGGCCCAAATGATCTGCAGCTCCTCAAATCAGAGGTCAGGATTAGGGGTTGAGATGGCTGATGCAATGCAGTCTTGAATTAGTAGGGTGGTGCTTACATAGCTGGAGAGCTATGCCGACTTCTGAATAAGGTGGACTGTGGCTTTTTTATGTGTTCCAAAAACAGAAACCAGCTTGGCTAAGGGGTCTTGTTTCTCAGAGTTGTTGAGTGTCTGCCAGGAAGTCACTGGGTACTCAGTACACCTGAAAATCAGACCATTCAGATGATGCCATCAGGAAGAAGAGCCTCTTTAGTGGGACTGATTCTGTGGTCTTGTCTGATGCACAAGATTTCTGAAGATACTTCCCACAAGAAGGAGTTTTTTACATGGATGTTACACACAAGTGAGTTTCATCCTTCTCTTTCACAGAGTTCCTGCACACCATTTGGTTTCTGTCTTTCACATGGTAAATCACAACAGAAGGGACAACCAATCCCTCTCATCTGATTGACAACTGGACAACATTTCTATCCTTCCTAAGAGAACACATGATACTCTTTCCTATCCCAGAGAAGCGTTTCAGCCAGTAGCATGCCCAGATCAGTTTCCCAGATCAGAGGAAAGCTGCTCCCTCATGTTGGTGTCATGTGGCCTGATCCTGGCTGCCTCTGATCAGGCAAAATGCCACTGGTGGATGCTCCACAGTGCTGGGGCTCCTCAGGGGAAAGGATCTCTTTTGGAGCATGCTGACAAGTGCTGAGGAGTGAACACTGGGTATCGCGTTCCAGCCTGGCTGGAAGAGCAAGCATAGCCCAGCATGTCCCAGAGGAATCTGTGACTTGGTGAGAGGCAGCTCCCACCCAGACCGCAGCCACTGGAGAAGGCTTGCTTGACCTCCTGCTTGCAGAGCGGATACTCTGATACCCCAGAGAGAAGACCACACAAAGTTATGAAATGTAGCCTGCACATTGATGTCATTGATGTGTGATGACTTTTGGTGTCCCCTAGCACTGCATGTAGAGGCACGAGCCTTTGGCATCACCCTTGGGAAGAGGAAATAGCACCTACAAACTTTAAGCCTGAAGAAGAGTAAGGGGCAAGTTTGACATTTGTATGTTAGCAATAGGCACTACCTAGGCAAATATTTGTAAAAGATAGCTCTGGCTCTTTGAACAAGGAAGGGAAGTGGAGGGGCAGGGACTTGCCAAGGTCAGCCAGGCAATCTGCAGTGGATCCAGAGACCTTTGGGTCCCAACCCAACCCCCACACTCTAGACAGGGCTGCATTTCACCAAGAACCAACAGCTTCACAACTCAGTTTGCCTGTCTTATGATTTCTTCCTCTTACGTGCTTGGAAGAAATGTGCTTTTAAATCCTGGATGTTATCACAATTTCTCAGATCACATTTCTACTGTGAGCAGTGCTTCTGGGTGCAGTTGCTTGGATCACTGAGTCCAAAGGATCTGAGATCTGGGAATAATGTCATCCTTCAAAACATTAATCACCAAGTCATCCCCCTCACCTATAGAAAATGCCATAAAGCTTATACAGTCCTTTGCTACTAATTCACAGACCACCAAGAACTGGCATATAAATAAGTATTACATGGAAACCAGAAGTTACTTCTCCATAACAAATGGAGTAAGTCACTGGGATTTCCAAGACACAGTGCTCTACCTGGAATAAAAGGAGGGGCACACATTAATACCTGCCATATTGTTGACTGATGTTTCCCTTACACCAGAAGAGAGAATGAAGCTAATTAACATTTGGATGAAGAAGAAAATAAGCCATGTTTTTGTCATGGATAAGTTCTGATCACAGACCTAACATGACTTAACACAGTGCTTGCATACAGTCAATGACAATTGTCATCTTCTTCTCTGGTCTTTGGGCAGGCACACAGGCTGGAGGGACCAAAATGCCCCCAGCCCGATACAGACATTTCAAGACCCCACCAGGGAGATTTTACTTTTGGTTTTCAATGTTTTCTTTGTGGGAACCAGGTGCTACAGTAATAGTACAGAAACTTCATAAAATCCCACATCAAGCCTTGCTTATCTGAATATGAAAAACAGCTCCTGCTATGTGATAGTTTCTGATCTACATTTTACCTGAAGCCTGCAGTTAATTTGCAATGATGTGCTCAGTCTGCACACCAGCCACCCACGCTCACCTGCCCACTCCCTTACACAAAGGAACAATGATGAACAGAGGGAGAGAGGAAGGATGGAGTTCTGCTGGGAGAAGCTCCTAGAAAACAGTATTTTACTGCTAAATAATTGCTGCTTGGCACAAGCCTCCTTGTCCCAGCAAAAGTCCTCTTTTTTTTCCTGAGGTGAAGAACATCAGCCATGTTGAATCAGCTGATGCATCCACGTTGCTTCTATAGAGCTTCAGGTCATCTTTTGGGTTTTTTCTGTATCCTGAGTGTGTTCACTTTGTCTCCTGCTTGGCCTGGGAGGCTCCTTGAGGCACAGAGCATAGCTGGCTGCTTGCTGGGCTCCTTCCCTTCCTACCAGCAAGGATGGGCTGTGAGAAGTTCTCTGCATGCCATGTTTCTGTGGTCCAGAGCCTGGTCAAGAAGCCAGCCACAGCTCCTGCACCCGTGCTGGTGCTGCCTGGGGCTGCCAGGGGCTTTCCCACAGGCTCTGGGCATGATCCACTCTGATAAACACAACAGTGGGTGAAACAGCAGGGACAAGTGCATTTCTTCTCAAAACTTAGGTCAGATTTTGCCTCTTCATATTTGGAGCTTTCATCTGCAGACATCTGTGCCTTTTCTGACTGAGTTTCACTTGAAATCAATAAAAACCATCAAGACACAGTGTTTCCAGGGCGAAAACACAACACAGGGAAGGGTTTTGGTTTTTTGAAGCAAGAAGGTTCAGTGTTGGGATGGAAAAGCCTTGGGGAGCTAGAAAGTTTTGCACACCCGTTCCCAAAGGGTGTAGGCATCTGAATTAATGTGGAGAGGTTCATTAGTGAGGCGGCTCTGCTGGTAACCTCAATGGCTTTATCCAGGTCTGCAAACAGCTAACAGACACCACCAGGAAAGCAGGATGGATGCTCAGCTAGTGCCCCAGCAGGGCCATCAGCTGTCTGGAATGAACCATAAAGGCACTGGTGATATGACATGTGGGTGGTCCAATACAACCAGAATAGTAAATAATGAGACCATTATACAAAGCAATTAGGATTCATTCAAACAAAATATGCTTTAACAAGGCCTGATTTGTATCTGCCGGTGTACTGAGCAAAGCTCAGGTGATTCAGAGCATTTAGGACCAAAAAAGAGAAGCACCTCTCCAAAGCATGTAGCAAGACTGGTTAAATAACCTTTGGATATTTAAACAAGGGAATGGTGATTACAACAAGGAAGGTGATTTTACCTCTTCATACAGATTTGATAAGTACCATAAAACTGTATTTGAGTTAAATGGCAGCGTTTTTAAAGGGCTTTTGAAAAAAATTGTAGAGATGGCAAAAAAATACTAACATAAACAATGTGAGGGTAAGAAGAAACTCCTGCAAGGAGAATTATGTGAGTCTTGTGCTGAACAATTTATCAAGAAGAAAATTGAGAGGTAGCTCTGAGTGGAATGGGTAAGGACCCTTGCCAAGAAAAATGGGTGGTCTCAGCTGGCTATTGTGCTTAGCAGGACATGAAAAGATATAAAAACTGGAAACCTCTGCTCAGAAGAATTAAAAGGGACTCAAAATGCACGAGGCATGCTTTATCAAATTGTAAGTAACTGGCCTCAACACAGAGGTAGTGAGGTGGTTGCTCAGTTGCCTGGGGCACACGACACACCAGACTATTCACAAAAATGCTAGACAAAGTTTAAGCCCAATTAGCTGTCCTGCACCTCAAAACTCAACATCAGGGATTGCTCCATGCAGCAACAGGTGCTGCTGCAGTCTGCAGGAAGGGAAGAGAAAGGTGGGGAGCAGGGTCAGATGGGCCCTCAGAAGAACAGCTTCACATCAGAGACCCTCAGCATCAGTTCTCCCAGTCTTGCAAATGCAAATAGCCACACCTGGGAAGCAATTAGCAATGCTTTTTATTTATGGTTTAGTCCTTAAAAAAATAATAAATGCATTTTATATCAAGTAGCTAAAGTTACTTTCCTGGCAGGAGAATGTATTACTCATGCTCTGGGAACCTCAGTAGCAAGGGCAGAAGAGGAATTTTTCTTCTGCCTGCCATGGGAAGTACTGGCTTCTCCAGTATGCACTGTACTGCTCTTCTGGATCCCTTCTAGCATAGTCTTGCAGTAGCAAACCTCTGAAGCAATTGCTGGACAGAAATCAGATTATGAATGTAGATGGAGCTGTTGGTGTGACCTGAGTGGTATAACAGGATTTTGGGGATCCTTTGGTGGAGAAAAACTAGATACATAAACTGATTCTGAGCTGGCACCCTACATCTCAGAATACTGGGAGTTATAAACCAAGGGCAAAAGCAGCACTGACAATAGATTGGGGGTTTTCCCAGCAATTAAGCAAAGATTTTGCAGTGTACTTCTGTGAATAACTACATGCACCCAATCTGGGAGATGCCCAATCTCTTGAATAAGAATTGTTTGCTATGTTTACTATGAAAACAAACCTCACTGGTGAAAAATCTGCTGTAGGTCAGTAAAATATCTGAAACACCTAAAATCAGGCATATTCTTCCTGCCCACAAGGAAACTCCATTTTGCCTGAAGCTGGTGGCAACAGGCAGTGTGTGTGCTCTGCTGTGGGAGTTTAGGAGGACAACAGTTCAACAAGTATCTAAGGGTTGATAGAACTCAGAGTTCACAAACTTGAAGCAGCACAAATAACACCCTTTCTGCTTCTCCCAAGCAGTTGGTGAGGACAACATCCTCCTCCCTCGCACACAGCAGTTTTGGGGCTCCAGGTCCAAACTACTGGCATACAAGTCAGGAAAGAGGTCCTCTTGCTCCAGCTGAGTAGGTCTACTTCCTTGTCCTGCTACACTTGAGTCCCTCAGGAGCTAGGCAGAGCTCAGAAATAATCCTCCACCACAGTTAGCTGAATTTTATCTTTAAAAGTGGGATGTTTAGAGTCCCTGCCTAGCCCTCACTGGTTACAGCAGGCCATCAGGTCTGAACGCGTGCAGGAATGAGACAAATATTTGAAGGACAAGTTAGTCCTGTTTCTACAAGAAAACAATGGTTTCCTTCAAAGTTCATCACATCTGCATGCAGGTTTGATCAAGAAGCAGTAACACTCATCAAAACTAATGTAACTAGCTTGGACAGACATGGCCATCCTGCACCCTAACAAAATCCCTCAATGTTCTATGTAGCAGAACCTCTCTGTTTACACCTCTAGCATCCTGTCCAGGAGAGTTGGGTCTACTCTAGGCAAACTGCCTGGTAAAATCAGACATTGCCTTCACACTACTTAAAAAATCTGCCTCCAGCACATGCTGACCCCCATTGTGGCTGCTACCTCTTTCCCAGGCACTAGTGACCTTATTTACTTTGGTTCCCCTTTCCTCAGCTGTTGGTCCTTGATTCCTTATGTCTGCTCCAAAATAGCATCACTGCTGGAACTCCTTCCTCATTGTGAACGCAGGTGGTATTCAGCAGAAAGCAGGAATTTTCCTGTGGTATCTCACAGGAAACTGAGCTCAGAGCAGGTGCCAGTCGATATCAGCCACAGGCAGTAGTGCAGTCCAGGACTGTTTGCATTATCCTCACAAGTGCCATCTGCAGATGGAGAACAGCTTCTTGCTCCCCAAGCCCTGAAAGGCTGCATGACTGCAGAATAGGACAACAGATTGATTTTTTTCCTTCAGTCTAGAGATATTTTTATCCAAATGTATCTGGGGTCATCTGCACTGCGACCTTGCCTAAACCAGATGACATTGGCACTGGTGGTTTTCACTTGGTCTGTTCCTCGAGATCTTCTCACAAGTGCCATGGACATAAAGAAGTGACAGATTCAGTGAGTGGGCTTAGGATGCTTCACCTTTCTTAACAGATCACATCAGTGATGTGGTCCTATCCATATCTTCCCTGCTTGCCTCCAGTTTCTCTACATTCTCTGTAAGGCTTAAGCCACTTCTGTAGCTGACTTTTTCCCTCTTCACTGCAAACCAATTAATGCAAAACCAGCACAAGATGGGAGCTGCTATGAGCAGGGAAACAGGAGATGGAAAACTATGGAGCGATTTTGTGCCGTTCCCCAGACAGAGTTCCACTCTGCAGATTCTCCCTTGCCAAGTGATTCAGTGTGAGAAGTTTCCTGTTGCTCCAGGGCTATGGAAACTGACCTCCTTCCTTCTTACTAGGGCTGTCTCCACAGGCTCATCTGTGCAGTTTACTTATGTTTAGGTCTCAGAGAAACAAGACCATTTCACCCTTCACCCTGTGTCTTCAAGAAACTCAAACCTGGGATGAAATGAAGTACAGGTGGGAGCTAGAAAATGGCAAGTGTAGCCACAGCATGGTTGTCTATGGAAATGTAAGCACTTGGCTTTTTCATATTTCACATTCACCCCTAAGCACCAGTATCCCCCAGAGCAGAACTGGTAACATGAATGCCCTTCCAGCACTGCCCCTGACCCAGCTGCCTCTGTATTATCCACTATTTATGGCAAACAGGCATCTGCCATTCTATCTGAAGCAGAGATAAAGACCACTCTGCGAGGAAAGGAGTAAGAGTAAGAGCCCACCTACATGATGCCTGCTCTGCCAGAGGGATCTGGGGCTTTGGAGGAGCACAGGGTGAAGTGCCTCTTGCTCAGGACAGGGCACCAGCAAAGGGCAATGAGCCAGTCTGTGTATTTCATATGTTTTCATGTCTGAATGGCTCCTGTCCTTGACTCAGGGGTATAAACTCAATCCTTCATCTTGGTTTGTAGCTGTGCCACAGAGCCTGGACTTGACAGTCCAAAGAGGATGGACAAGATGGTAACACTCTTCAGGTGCCAATATATCTCCACCACATTAACTCATTAACCTTCTAGGCTTGGGATATCCCTTTGACCAATCAAACAGTTGGTATAAACAAACTACTGTCTCAGAAAGTTTAGAGATAAACTTTTCTCACAGTCAATTTGTCCTAACAGGGTTTCTTACGCCTTCTTCTGAAGCAGCTTAAGTTGGTCTTTCACTGCTGTTCCCTCATCTGTGCCAAAGCCCCAAAGTGAGAGAGACCAAGAATTCATACAAATGGCAAGCAGGACTACCCAAAAAGGGTGATGCTAATGACCTACAGCCCCTGCTCACCTTTAAACTCATGTCAGTGACTGCTGCCTCTTGGCTGCTGTCCTGAGGGTTTAGCAGAGGACCTAATGGAGCACCCAAGAGTACCATAATCACCTGAGTCTGTAGCATGAGGCACCCATGCAGACACCCTCAGATCAAAGAGGATCCAGGAAAGATCTCACATTTCTTGTGCTTCCCCCCAAGACTGCTGGACCACTCTGTTCATCCTGCAGGGTGGAAGAATGTACCAACCTCAAATCTTATTCCAAATATTTCACCACTTAAATAGTCTTAAAAGCAAATAGTAGCAGCGGATCACCACGCACCAGATCCTCTGTGATGGTTTAGCTAAAAGAATACCAGACATGTAACAGGATCTCTAACAGCAGTCTGCAAAAACACTGGCACTCTATGCTCAGACCCTCAGTTCCTGTTCTCAGATTGCCACAATACAACACACTCCTTTTTCTCTCAGTAATGGAGAGATAAACCCTGTTTGTAAGAGTTGTTATTCCCACTTAGCTTTGTGCAATGGTGATGAAGGCAAGGGTGAGTGCATAGGGCTGCAAGCAGCCTTAGTTTCTTGAGCCAAACCTGGACTCCATAAAGTCAAGCTTGGACTGGCAGTGTTTATACAGGGCAGCATGTGGTCCTTCTGCTCTGGTGTGTGAGGTAAGCATCAATACTTCTCAGCTCTGTAGAGAGGAAATAGGAAGTATTTAAATTGCATGCATCTTTACTTCAATTTCCTTTATTTTTTTTTTATTATTATGTGGGTCAAACTCACTACAAGCCACAGAGTTTTACATTTGTTACAGCCTGCTACTCCTAGCAGAGTTCTAGGCTTTCAATGCTCTCCAAAAATTTCTTGAAATATTTTGGTTTTCTAGTGAGTTTCTCTTCCTGCAGGTGAAATTTAAGCACATAATCTTCAATGGCTTCACAGGGGCTCAGAACTGCATCTTGCTCTCTATGCCTCATTCTGCCCCACAACTGTAAGGCTACAGCAAGTACCCCAAGGTCAACACAGTTAATTACCTTTGGTGGAATTAGGATCAATATCTGTCCTTCATATGCACTTTACACTTTCTGTTGAAAAGTTCTTTATGGACTGCCAGGGTCTCTTTGCTGGTGGGCTGGCTTTAAAATATTTCTCTTCTTGGTAGTAAACTGCCTTTTCCACTGTTTCCTCTGGTAATATCTAGATTTTGTAGGCGACCTTCGTAGGTGGTCTAATTTAGGCCAGATGCGCACAGTTGTTAACAAATCCATGATGATGTATAAAAGCTCTACATTTAGAAACACCTAATAGGGTATTTGAATAGTAAAAAGAGGAAAAAAAATAAAAAGAAAACCTTTTCCTTAAAAAGAAAAAAAAAGAAAGGTAAAATGAAGCTTGTTCTGTAAGTCTGTGCAATGCCAGTAAAATAACTCAGGAAAAGGTGGCTTTTGCTGACTGCTGAAACCAGCATCAGGATTTAGGTACAACAAACAAGTGGGAAGTAATCCTGATAGTAAATCACCCCAAACACAGATGCCCAGCTGAATGCTATACAAGCTCAGAGGCACTTTGAGATCCAGGCTCAACAAATCACTCCAGGTTCAGTTGTCATATTCATTGGGATAACACCTTAGGAAACCTAGGGAAACAGAGCAATGCATTTTTTCAATCCCATTTGAAGCACTCCAGCTGTAATCCTAAAACTCATTTTCAGACAAGCATTTGCTGACCTCAAGAAAATACTTACTGCAATTGCTGAAAATGCTCAGTAGTCTTCCTGAGTCTGCATCCCCTGGGATGATGGACTAAATCTGGCCTCATCCTTAATAAGGAAAGAGTTTGTGAATGCTGACTAGCAAGCTCACCTTTGCATACCTCTTGAGGCTAGTTGTCTAAAGAGACTGTTCCTCATGGTGGCACAGGAGGTGAAGTGCACAGCTGTTCAAGAAATGCACAAAATTAATGAAGTACCAAACACTTCCCAAGCTGTAACCACCTAAGCCCCCAACACACATGTTTGGAAGGTGAAGGCTGACATTCTGTGATACCAGAACTGAGACATTTCCCTAAAATGTCTTAAAATATTGGAAAATTTGAGTTGCCCTTCATAACATGAAGTTTATTGTGAAAGTACTTGAAAGAAGCCAGAAGAAGGGCAGAAGGGCAGAACAGGGGGTCACAGACCACTTTAACATTTTCGTGTTTTTTCCTTAAAGGACATAGAGACTGAAACCCAAAATCTAGGTAAGGATATCCTAGAGTTTGCAATAGTTGAAATTCCTGTAAACTTTGCCAATTAATTCTTTCCTTCTAAAGTCAGGAAATAAATCACCAGCCTCAGAATCACCCTTTCTTACCTTACCCCACCTCAAATGGGGTAGTCTAGACTTTTATCTGGAAAAGTAAGTTAGCTGGTTTACAAGTAGACTTCTTTTTCTTGCCACTGTGCTATCAGTACATGTAGAGGGAAGAAACAAAACCAGAATACAACCATGAACTTAATTCAGATTTCTCAGCTAAACAAAACAAAAGGATTAAGATACCACCTGGCTGGCTACTCAGCAGGGACTCTCTGAGCCAACCTCCATGAGCTCTCAGCATATGCTTTTTCCTTAAAGTGGTCTTGAGCTGCCATAGATTGGAGTAGCACTATCTTAATTTACCTCAGATGGAGATCTTCATTTCCACTCCACCTCCTTTCTCTTTTCTCTGCACCATAAATTTTAACCAAGTCCAGACTTTGAGAGCCGCTGGCATCATTCTTATAAGCCTGTAAAATTTACAATATTCAGAAGCTGCAGTTAACAGAAGATGAAGATAGTGATATTCACTGGTGATCCAGCGAGGATTCACAAAATAGCAGGAGCCTTATGACAAAACCATGTGAGCACAAGCAGATGACTGTAACAGCACTGCATTCTGATACTAGCTATGATTTTTAAATACCCGGTTGCCTAGATGGCTCACAGAACCAAAAATACATTTTCAGGATTTTAAACCTAACTACTAATTTTATGCAGGCCATAATCTGTTACACTAACAATAAATATATATACCTTTGATTTTTCCCTTCCTCCTTCCAGGCCCTGGTAATTTACTGCATATGGTACGTTACTGTTGTTTTAACCAATGCTCTCTGTCAAATTAAGCTTGATATCATTCCCTCAACTTCAGTGGTTTTGCTGTCTGAAAGCTGAAGCAGTGCAGGGAGGCAGTATAATAATGTGAATATTTTGTAACCTTTCAGTCCCACATCTTTCATAATCCTGCAATTATTCAAACTGCATGTCCAAAGTGCTACTAAAGTCTGAGGTATGCCTGGAGTCTGCCCCTCTTGTGATGGTCTTTTTCACAACTTCTAGCACAGAGCTGTAAATTTAAGAAGAACTGTGGACTGATACTGATTTAATGGTGACAATACCTCATGCCTTCACAATGCTCTGCGTTTCCAAAGGACAGCTTAAGCAGTAATTAGCTCAGTGCAGCCCCAGAGTACAGCAGGTGGGTGGGTGTTTGCTGTGGTTACCTGACAGAAGGGGAAAGCGCAGCGCTGGGGCTGAGTGAGCTGTGGCAGTGCCCCCAGTCCAGCTCCCATGGGTAGGGTGTGGTTCCCCTGAGCTGCCGAGCTGAGCCGTGTTTCAGCAGCACTCCTTGGGAAAAAGGAGAGCAAGCAGTCCCGGCAAAGCTCTGTGAGGATGAAGCTCTCCACTGCCACCCAATTCGATTTGTGCATGACAAGGTGTTGGGCCACTGCTGTCTTCTATGTGTCCTTCTTCCTGAAGACAAGGAACGAGACTGTCCTTATTGAAAAGGAACAGTCACTGGATAGAGAAGGGATTCCTTCTCTCAGGATACTGGTACATAAAATATTGTGACAAGATGTAACTTGCTGACTTTTATTGATGGAATCACAGGTTGAGTTGATAAAGGTGTAATGCTCATCCAAGAGATTCCCAGTAAGCACCAGAATGGCCTTATACATGGCACTTTCACTCACAGACTCAAAAAATGGGAAAAACAGAACAGCACATGGTTGGACAAGGGTTAACTGCTAGCAATGACAAATTTCAGATCCAAGGGTAACCAGGGAAACATCCTCGGACCAGATCCCCTGAGACTTTACTGTTATTTAACTTTTTTGACAGTGACATGGAAAAAGAATTATTTAATAAAGTTGATAGCATAAATATATGCACAGTAGCAACTAATGAGGACAGTACATCACTGACAGAGTAAATATCTAACAACAAAGACTATTGGTTTTATATAAAAGCAGGGAATGCTAAGGAAAACAATTATTAAGGCCACGTGTGGGTGAATAAATACTTGCAGCCAAAAGCAAATGAAGCCAAAGTGATTGAACAAACATAAAAATGCTGAGTGCCTCATGCAGGTATTGAAACAACAAAGTGTTGGCTACTCTCGTGGGCAAACCTACAATATGATCCAATGTCTATAAGCTGGCATTTGGCACACGCAGAGTAGAAAGATTTAATATGAAAGGGTTAATCAACAGATTAGGTCATCAAGTGCTGTAGAGAATTCTTTATCAAAGGAAAGTTTAAACTCAGGGCTCATGTTTTTTTCCACAGAAGTCATGCCTTAGTTCTGGCTGATTCATGGAAGTCTCAGATTTAAATGTCCTGGCTTCAGTGGGTGACCAGAACTAATAATATGCCCTATGTTATGCAGGAGATTAGGCACTTGATGTAATTTCTAAACTTTGCAGACTCTTGATTGAGAAAACCAGCAGATGAGGGTTCTCCAGTTATGTGATCACTGGGTTTATAAGTGTATCCTGAATTGCAGATAACTCCCAAGGTAAGACTTGGCTAATAACATAATAACTCTTTTCCTTCTCAAAGCCCTTAAAAGAATGAGAAGTTAGAAATTCAGGGGATCCTGTGAACTAACATGGGGTATTAAGGGTAAAGATCTATTTTAAAATGAATTAATTAATTTTTTTTCCATCTGAAAGTTGGAAGTGAGAGGAGTTGCAGATTGAGACAACTTTATGAGGATGTCTGCCACATAGGTGCACATGTGAGCTGTGTGTCAAAATTGCTCCATACCCACTGTGATCTAGAGACTTGATCACACGGCGCAGATATTTGGTATGTCCCAGGGTATCCTACCTATCCTTCATCTTAGTCTCCAGAAGGTCTCAGGTCAAGCTCCAATCTACACACCCTATAGGGGTATCTTGATCCTGCAAATATCTCATGTAGCACTACATGTCACGAGTAGACAACCAAGTCTTACCTGAGCCAATGGAGACTAGAGACTAATTCATGTTTCCTGTAAGTAGCTATCTGTATGTGCCCACCTGAATCTCGCTCTAGGCTCCATTGATTACAGGGATTAGGTCTGCCCTGATTACAGTGAGAGTTTGGACACCCAACTCCTGTAGTCAATATCTAAAAGCAGGTATCTGAATTGGCAACTGCACCACATCCTTGAGGCTGAGTGTCATTGCCCATCACAAAAATCTTGTGCCACGTGATGTGCCCCTGACTGTCCTGCCTGCCTTCCAGCCATTGCTCATTGGGACACTCATATTCACCAGCCTCATGCAGGCGTCTGACATGCCCTCAAGGGCCTCAAATGGCCCAAAATGCTGGTTTCAGGTAACTTAATGATGATGTAGTACTCAGTGTAAGGTAGTTGGTTAAGTCTTCTGGGCCACTGATGAAGAACAAGAAGTAAAATGAGAAGTGATCAATCCCATCTGCTTTAGGTACCTTTCTTGGCATTACTTGTCTTACAGTACACCACCCTCACAATATGCTATTGTTTTAATCTAATCTTGAACACTACACACAAAACCTTTTGTACAACTGAATTTTCCTCAATTCCTATCCATGTCTTCTTGTCCAAGAACCTGCTCACATTGACAGAACAATTTTGTATTGTCCAACAATCAGCCAAGTCAGTCAAATAGGAGTTGATATTTGAAACTTTCTTCCTTTTCAGCTGGTGGGAATTATCTGCTGACCACACAGAAACGGATCCAAGCATCTTATAAAAGGGGTATGAAAAAGGGAAACTACTCAACAAAAGACAAGCATTCGGGGAAATATACATTTCTGTGCTTAAGCCAAAGCCCTCTCTTAAAAGCAACAAGATACAAGAAATAACCCTTGGTCAAAACAAAATGGAAAAGGAACCCTCTAGTAGATTCCTTCATCTCATGATGGGCCTTCATGCAGAGACTTGCCAGTGCTCCAGATGCCTCTGAGCCATGCCCAGCGTGACATGAGGGAAGGGTGTGGGCATGGCAATGCCATAGTGGCCCAGGAGCCATCCATTAGCATGGCCAGTCACCACCCAGATCATTCAGAACCCCAACCAGGGCTGGGCAGGGCGTGCTGAGCTGGCACACAGCTGAAGCCCTCACTGGCTCATTCTGGAGCACAGACATGCCCTGTGCATTCAGTCCTGGCCCTAGCACACGGAAATAATGCTGACAGCAGTTAATGGCCCTCAGCCAAGAGTTATATCATTCCATTCTTTTTAATAGGAAATGTATGTCTTTCTTCATTTACTTGCTGGCATCCAAGATTTTAGAGCTCCTCACTTTGATTGCGAGCTTAGTCTTCAGCTTTAAAAATCAGACTTTCTCTTAAAAGGCAGGGATTGATATTAATGCAAGATCACTTGTCTCCTGAACAAAAAGCTTTAATGCTTTAAAACAGCAGATTCTCAAGAATAACCAGCAGACTGATCTCTGTCTGCCAAGCACCCACTGGTGTGGATGTGGAGGAAGGATGGAGAGAACTTGGTCCACAGTCCTAAACCCAGGCATGGGCTCCATGTAACAGCATGTCCATCTGTAAACAGCAATTCTCCTGTCCTGTGTTACCTCTCAAGCTAATAGTAAGTTAAGCCTATTTTGGCTTTAAACATTTCTAAAGATCTTACATGATAGCAGCTTCATATTGGAAATGACAGCATTTGCACTTGTTATTTTCTAAGCTACTGTGTGTGTGTCTAAATACTTGAACCACATACACAAATTTATGGAAGAGAAAGGGAGAAATAAAATTCCCCTCCTGCCCTGTTGCTTGAGACTATTTTTTCATGATTTGCAAAACAAGGTCTTGGTGAACTAAACAATGTGGTGATTTAGATTCTGATAATCTGTATGCTGAAAGTTGCACACAAAGCTGTAAATACAGAAAGGGAAAAAACAGTGATCTCAGCAAGGCAACTGCCAGTAGGTGAACTAATGAAGCAGACACAATATTAACATCACTTCTGCAGTCCTGTCCGAGTGCTGGTTGAAATAGGAAAGGTCATTACCACATTGACATCATCTCAGTCCTCGCAAGCACACTTCTAGAGAAACATAAGCCAGAAGGGTCTGCCAGGCTTAATGGATCTTTGCTCAGGAGGCTTTTTGGTGTTTAGATAAACTGCTTTCTAAATTATGGAGGTTAAAAGGGTAATTCCGCGAACACAGCTCTGAGGAGCCTTTCAAACCTGTGCTCAGACACTACTTGAAATCCACTCCACCTGCAGCATAAGGCACGGCATAAAGATTTTACTGCACAAATGCTTAGAGCCATGCATCGTACATGGCAGAGCAATGCTCGGATCCAAAGTGTCTATAAATCTGTGTAAACTCTTGGTTAACACAATAACCAAGATCACTCCTATAAGGAGCAGCTGAGGGAGCTGGGGGTGTTTAGCCTGGAGAAAAGGAGGTTCAGGGGGAGCCTTATTGCTCTCTGCAACTGCCTGAATGGAGAGGTGAGTCAGTCCCTTCTACCAGGGAATAAGTGAGAAGCCAAGAGGAAATGGCCTCAAGTTGTGCCAGGGGAGGCTCAGATTAGATATTAGGAAAAACTTCTCCACTGAAAGGATGGTCAGACATGGAAATAGGCTGCTCAGATAAGTGGTGGAATTGCCATGCATGGAAGTATTCAAAAGTTGTGTGGATGTGGCATTTGGGGGCATGGTTTAGTGGTGAACATGGTGGTGCTGGGTTAATGGTGTGACTTGATGGACTTAGTAGTATTTTCCAACATTAATGATTTTATGATAAACTAATTGTGGTAGAAAACCCAAAAGGGAACAAAACACTTCATGTCACTCAGCTCTTAACATGCATTTTGTACATCTTCCTTCAAAAAGAAAATTCTTCATGCAATTGGAGAAGGTAATATTAATGCAAAATATTCCTTACAGGCCCTTTTTTGTTAAGTTAAATCTTTCTGTCCATAAGTTCAACAGCCCAGGAACTAAAACAGAGGAAAATATCCAATTAATGAATTTTCAATATCTCTAGTAATCATGTAAATTACATTGCTGGAGCTGAAAACATCATGACTTTAAGGTCTGCTGTGTCTCAATTTGACAGTCAAAGACAATGTCAGTAGTCCTTGAAGAAGGCTGAGAATTTTCCTTTTCCTGTCATATAAAATTCCCTTTTTTCTGTCCTGCATGATCAGACAAAAATTGGACCTCAATCTCATTTTTGGTCTAGAACTCATAGTATTTTCTAGTCTGCTTTTCTATGTGAAATTGTATGGGTTGGGTGGGCGAGGAATTTCCCAGTGTGGGGTAAGGAGTGAAGCAGTTTTGTGTCAAGCTGACTTACGTCAATGATGTCTCCTGCTGACAGCCTCACGGGAGGTTTAGGAGTGAGAGAAGCACCCTTAGGAGATGAAATAGCGTGGCTGGGCGGAGCAGCAGTGATCAAAGGTACACAATCAGTTTATCAGGATCACTGCCACTGATTTTGTGTGTGTGTATTATTTATATCCATGCACAGTACAATATATGCACATTGATGGTTAAAAGGATCTTTGCCACGTAGCCAAATATTTCTTAATTTTTTATGGTCTGCTCAGCCTTGGATCAGCGGATACATCGAAACATAGCAGTAAGTGCTGTCTAATAGATTGCAGACCTCTGTGAGAAACCACTATCAGTGTTTCAGCAGCACAGGGTACATGTGTCAGAGAAGTGCACTGTCAGCAGGACAGCGTCTGGGCATCTATCCACATTTGCCTTAGTTTTAAAAGAGCCAGAAACCTTTTAGAGGCCTTGATCAAAATAGGATGAATAAAAACTAGGTTAGGCATTGTAGTTCTCGGTGCAGCTTCTTTCATTGTGCATAAAATGGTCTGTACATCTATTTGTGGGCACGAAGACTGAGTATGAGCACTTCTTGGGCACTTAGTGGGAATTCATCCCCACAGTCTCCTACCCTGCTGCCAAGAGCAAAATGTAGCTCCTGTGACAAACCTCAAGGAAAGGATCTGCAAAGCTACAAAACAAACAAGTAAAAAATAAAATACACCTCCAAAGCACAATACTCTTCCCACATAGATTCCTTCCAGGTTGCTTCCCCCTTCTAGATCACTTTTCACTTTTGTTTCCTGCTCTCTTCACTCTCCTTTGTTGTGCAAAGGTATGGGCAGAATCTGCCTGCTGCTACATTTTGGGTGTGTTTAGAGCCAACCTGCTTCCATGAGATATAAAAGGCACTGGGTGCAGGAGGAGAAGAGGCAGGAAGTTGAAGAATAAGGAGACTGAGGAGATGCAAAGTAAGGTTAGATGCTCCCTAGATACCTGGCATTGGGGGCTTCTTCCCAGAACTGGGAATATGGTCAGTCAATACCTGCCAAAACCACGTTATCAACATTACTGAGAGACAAGATATGCTGGGAGCAGGTGGACGGAGGATATAAAATGGACCATGAAGCAATCCTTTTAGGTCTGAAGTTCTTCAGAACCAATGGAAATTCTGTGACTGATTTCTCTGACCTTTGGATTGGGATTTCCATCCACTGAGGAACACCAGCAGTGCCGAGGTTGAAACAAAGGCTGCAAGATTTCTCATTAAGCTCAGTTGGACAGATTTCTGTGCCAGAGTGGAGCTCCCAGCTCCATCAGGACTAGCTGATCTTCTCAAATCGGCCCATGTATTTGCCCAAGTTTTGCCCAAGTGGTAATGACTCAGGGATCACCAGGGACCAGAAAGGCTGATCAGCATTAAAAGTCCTGCATCCTGTCTGGGCATAGAAACTGGTTCCAGCTACCCTTGGTAACTGGGGAGGTGTAAGAACTTAAATCTCCTGCTTCTTGGTCTCATATCTTGCATTTGGAATCTGTCTTGTGTTTGTTCTCACAGGGTCGCAGCTCTGCCTGTATTCCAGCTTGGGAAGGACACTCAACCACCACATCCTGCTATGGTAGCTCAGTCTCTGATCTGTTGCTGAACCTGTCAAATGTCTTGTTAGTGACTGACCCTCTGGTGAAAATCCAAACAATAGACCTGACTGCTTCCTGCATTGTGCTCCCTCGCTGCTTCTGTGCCTTCTGTCCTGCCCTGTGACACATGCCAGGCATGGACTGGATGTGGGACCCCTCTGGTGTCTCAGCATGGGTGCCAGGGACAAGCAGGGCACATGTCATCTTCCAGGGCATCACATGCAGTGATCCCTGCTCAAAGGCATCCTCCACATCCTAGCATTGTGGCCTTCCCTCAACACCTGGTTTGGAGCAGCAATCCACCCAGGCACCGGTGACAGGGTCCATGCAACACCAGACAGAACACTTCATGTCCCCTTCAGGGGCTTTCTGAGCTGTACAGACTCCTTGGTGCCTGCAGGGAGGAACAGAAGCACAGTGAAAGATCTGCAAATGGCTCGAAGTGATGTATTGCAGCCAAAACTGAAGAGATTCCTAGACTTTTTTAGGAGGCAGACCATGCTCAAAGAACACATGGGATAAGGGGTTCTTTGCTTTGGAGAAGCTCATCATATTGTTGAAATACAGATGATAAATGCAGCTTTCAGAGCTTTCTAATGAAGTTGGAAGCATGGGAACAGGCAGGATCCTTAGCACACTGCAGGGTTTAAATTGCATTTTAACCAGTAAATCCTAAGGTTCTTCAGGACAATAATCCCCACTCACAGATAGGGAAATTGAGGCAGGGACAGAGACAGCTCACAGCCACTCTGCAGGGTGGTGAGCACAAGGAGGGGACGCAGAGAGCACTGCCGCACTCAACCCTTCTGCTAGGATTTATGATAGCGAAAATAGGCAATCCTAATCTGTCCCATCCCGAAAGGGAAAACATCTCCTTTAAAATTAAACAGATCCTTCCTGCTCACTGCATCCCAGCGCAGAAAAGCAATACTACTTTCATAAAGCCATTAGCTCCAGAGGCTGCCATCAATAAAATGATAAAATGTAGCAGCAGAGTGGCTGGCAGGAGCAGCATGAGCTGCCCAGGCTCCCTGAGGCATCAGGATTACCTGCAGTCCCCAAGGAAAACTCAAGGGCTACTGAAATGAAATCACCCAACAGGGTGACACCCATGGCTGCAAGGAAGGGAAATTTAGAAAGTATGACTTAGGCTGCAGGTATTGCAGCACCCAGTTTGCTTGGTGCCCTTTAAAGCACTCTCTGCAAGGATATGGCAAGAAGATAATAAAGACAGAAAGGTCAGAGATTCTTTCAGAGCAGGAGAGGATGAATCACAGGTCAGTAACGAGTGGTGCAGAGCACAAGTTCCCAAATGCACTTTCCTGGGTATTGTCAGAGCCAATGATTCCTGTGCCCTGGCAGGCCAGGCATCACTCCAAAATGGGTTATGTTCTCCCAGAGGCATCAGCACTCCCTGCTGGGCTCCACTGGGCTGGTTGGCTAATGGACCATTCTTGCACCTCCAGGAGCAAAGGAAGTTGGTTGGAATAAAGATGGATGTTTTTCAAAGGAATTGATTTTTCACAATGGCTGAGCAGCCTGAAGAGCTTAGAGATTCCATTCTGTCAATAAGCTTAGCAGAATTAAAACTCACAAAGCCGTTGTATTGATAAGTGCTCCATCTGCAATTAGCAGAACAACTGCAATTACTAACAGGCACAAACAGCCTTCACCTCAGGATATTGCAGCCAAGTCAAGGTAGACTTGGAAAGAACAGCATTTCTTTTGCTGCGGAAATTATTAAAATACTGTAAAACTGTTTTGTCTCAAACCGGTACAAAAGATCAAAATCTCAAATATATGTACATCTGAACACCTCATGCAGACTACCTCAATGGAGAAAAACTTGCATCAAGGCACCCTGCAAAGTTATTTCTTTAATATTGATCATGATTATATTTATGTGCTGAAGCATACCAGCATAAATACAGCTTCCCTCCAAATGATGGGGAGCTTTTTCAGGACTGTACTCAATAATATAGAAGATACTCCAAGGACTGGACTCAGACAAAGGAAAAAATTACTTCAATATACACCTTGGCAAATCGACTTGAGAAGGAGGTCCAAACTCCCTGGAGACTGCTGTCCATTGGGACTCTGAGGTCTTGACCACTGTCCTCTGGATGCAACCATCCAACCAATTCCTCCACTGTACAGTCCACCAATCAAATCCTTCTCCAGTTCAGAGAGAGGATGTTGTGGGGGACTGTGTCAAAGGCTGTGCAGAATTCCAGGCAGATGACACCTCTGGCCCTTTCCTTGTCCACTGCTATAATCATTCTATCATAGAAGGCCACTATTGCCCACGGTTGGTCAGGCAGGTCCCGACCTTGATGAAGCCATGAAGAAGAAGAAGGTCTTGAAAGTCAAACAAAGTATTTCAAATTACCTTTGAAATGGAAAATCCAACTTTCTACTTCCAAACATTTCTCAATAACCATTTGAAAATGTCTCATCACATCCTCATCAGAGGCCACCATCACACAGCCTCTGCTGTTGTCTCACCTCCTCATTCTTCTATCCTTCTCTTCGTGTCTTCTCCTCACTTCTCATTCTCTGGGGACACACATGTGTCCCCAGCCAGCCTTGGCCATTGTCTGGTCATACCCTCCCCATTCTGTCCCTCTTGGGTGTCACCACCTCCTGCTACCCAGCCCACTGCTTGAATCCAGCCAGCATTAGCTTCTCCCAATAGTGGGGTTCTGGGCACATTGGGGGGATCTTCTGACTCACTGTGTCAGTGTGTACCTCTCCTGGGCACTGGGCCCTGCTACCCATCCCCTTACAGGGGATACCAATATGATACTCATGGGCAAAACAGGACACTATAACATGAAAACTACAAAGAAGAAATCAAGAGGTATTTTTGCCAATGCCTTCTGCAGGGTAGGGCTAGGCCTCTCATATTTGAGCTGTTTCAACTCTGTTTTCTTGGAATGCTGCTTTTCAGGCAATTCTATATTCTGGCTGTAAACCTATGGCAACAGATCTGGAAAGATGACCGGGGTACGTGCTCCTGCAGAGCTCAGCCATGCCAGGAATCTCTCCATCTCGTGGAGTTTATTTCAGTTTCTGTCTGACAGGCAGGGTGCCGTTTGCTCTTTTTCAGTGAAAGAGGCTTAGAGGTAAGCTCTCTTTTCCTGACAGCATGCTCTCCTTCCTCCTCCACAGTCCCTCCACCCCAACTTTTAAAGCACTGCACTGCAGACACGGTCTAATACATGTCTCCCTTCAGCTACTCCATGTGCAATGACACAAAACCCTCACTGGAGAGTGGGCATCCTGGCTGGCCTGAGGTTTTGCACAGCCTGGAAGGCAGGCTGTGTGCCACCAGGAGCAGCTGGGCAGAGACAGGTAGATGTTTCTCTCTGGGGGATGAGCCAGCAGCAGAGCTGGAGGCAGCACTGCCCTGTCTGCAGGCTTGTGCATTCTCCATGGGAAGCCCATTCAGGCTATCAATCATGTTCCTGTTCTATATTCAGAGTTTCCACCAGCACATGAGAGGTTTAGGACACATTGTCAGAGGAAGATGGGGGCTGGAAATTGCTGTAGGAGCAAGAGTGGCCCATAACCTTTCAGGATGGGTTTGGTGCCCTTGACTGGGAGAAGATGGTTGCTTTACACTGGTGTGGGAGAAAATTGACTCAAACTTAAATGGGGAGATCATGGGGACCAAAGACTAGCTGCTCCACAGCATCTGCCCCTCCTCGCACTGGGGTCTGGAGAGAGCCCTGCTTTGGCCTCATCCTTGGAAACCCTTGTCCCCTGCACCCAAACCTCCCCAAAGACAGGACTGCAGCACCTGGGGTTTTGAGCCCTGCACAGGCTTTGGTCTCTGGACACTCAAATAGACAAGAGCCATTTTGTCACATAACCTCAGTGTTAACTTAGTCAACCGATGTGGAAAGAAATTGGGTCATATTTTAAGAATGTGAGTGCAAATAACAGCTCTGAAAATCTCATTTGTTCTTTTAGCTTTTACTCTATTTGATCTGTGATATGCCAGTACCCAGCCTGAACTTTAAAACAAACAAGTAGGTGTACTTTTTCATCCAACACAAAATTAAATTGTGGGACTTGGTGGCATGGATATTGGAGGCCAATAGTTCAGACAAGTTCATAAAGGACAGATCTACCAAGGGCTGCTGAAAGTAATGTTCTGGGTACAGCCTCCAGGCCAAGAAGATCTTGGCTTTGCTTTATCTCTTTGCTTTTATCTCTTTACTTGAACTCCTGTTATGGACCAGACTGAGCATGCACTGAACTGTGTGGACTTTTGCCCTGGCTGCAAAAGGTGGTTCTTCCCTCCACACACAGCATCTCTGCCATGCACATAAAGCTCATTTTCATCCTGTGCACCTTACTCTGTAGAGCCACACTTTAGGTCAGACATCAGCTTGCTCTGGAGGGGTATTTGTTTGCTTGGGTTTTGGTTGGTTTTGTTTTGAAGAGGGATGCAGTTAAACAAAAATAACCGCAGGCCGGACTCTCCCATTATTCATCAAAGTTAAGCAATATCAAACAAAAAACAGATTGGCATTAGTGGAGTTTCATGTGGTACTCGTTCCTCAAGGAGATCTGCTCCAACAGAGCTAATCTGTAGTCTCACCACCAGGAGCCCATGTCTCTGACTTTCCCAGGGTATTATGACATAAAAGTCACCCGTGGCTGCTTCAGCCA
This sequence comes from Geospiza fortis, assembly GCF_000277835.1. NCBI lineage: Eukaryota > Metazoa > Chordata > Aves > Passeriformes > Thraupidae > Geospiza > Geospiza fortis. The sequence goes on from NW_005054302.1 coordinate 9,826,719, forward strand.
CCACCCAGCATGCACCCACCTCTCCCTCCTATGGGCTCAAGGTGGGGGATGCAGGAATAGGGAGACAACTAAGCCAGGCATAGCATGAGAGGGTCTGCCAGGCTGCAAGAAAAAGGAGAGGAAGGTCAGCTGGAAGAATGAAATCAGAATAGGAAATGGGTACATTAGGTTGGATTTTCTCTTCACAAACAGTGGTACACAGCAAAATGGGCAGGGATGCAGGGATGGTGATAGCCCAGCAGACAGCCCATGGAGCACATGGAGGTGTGCTAGGCTGTGCCAGTGACATGCTGATGTGTGCTGCACCCTGGGGCTGACTCATCCTCATGCTGCTTTGGTGCATCCCTTTGTTGTCTGGGGAGCAGGATCAGCACGAAACAAGGAGTCACACAGCGGTGATATTGGGAGCTGGGGAGCAGTGCTTCCACTAGAACTGGCCTGTTTGCTATGGTCTTTGCTGTGAAGAATAAATAAGACTGTGGCATGAAGCATGAATTGAACTTTTAAACCCAGATTGTTCAAGTGGGTTTGAAATTAGGACTGTCTTAATTAAAAATGAAAGGCTATTTACAGCATTAAGCTACCCTTTGATAAAGTTAGAAGAAGGGAGACAAACCAGACCTTGAGTTTAAATTTGGAGATGTGGTTGTTTCACCTCAGTAGAACACAAGTTGTTTACAAAACTGATGTTTACAATAGAAACAAAACACCCTCAGATAAAGGCAGAAAACCTCATTTACCTGTGGAGAGAACTGGTAACAGGATGCTTGAGTTAAAATTCTCATTCAGCAGGGCATACCAAAATGAGTTATTTTGTGCTGCTTTCTGTTGATTTAAAATGAGATGACACAGAGACAGATTAGCTCAGACCACAGACTTTACAAATTGCAATTTGGTCTCAAAAGCTGAAATGCTTTGATCTGTGATTCAGTTGGGGCCAAACTGAAGAGCATTTAAAGAGGAGGAAACACATACAAGGGAAAAAAAGCTTGCACATAAACAACATTTTCTCACATTACAGTAGCTGACCTGAATAAGTCTTTGCCATTATTTTCATTGGATTTTAATCATGTCCACCAGGGAAGTTATGTAGCAGCATCCCTACAGGGAGATTCTAAGACAAAGCATGGCAGACATTAGTATGTTCATTAACTGCAAGTCTAGAAAGAATTTCATCTTTGCTGCCTGGTTGGAGGCTCGTATTTGGTCTGGTGTTTATGTGAGAAGTGGAGTAAGAGATTTTGTAGCTGATACATAAGCAATTTCTTTTTAATAGAGCAAGATGATCTAGGACTTGGCACCTTGGAAAGACCTTAAGTGTTAGCAATATGTTTCAAGTTAAGCAGGTGAGTTGATGTGTGCTGAAGCAGGAGAGAAACTCTCCTGCTTTCTGGAGGAAAAGATTATCCATTTCTCCTTCACTCTCTTTGGAAAGGTTTCTACTCCAGACAAGCCCTCCCCAGTACACACAGCAGGTTGTGGGGTAAAAATCTGGCTCATTTTCTCAGTGATGTGAGCTCCTCTCACTGCTCTTTATGCAATCTTCTGATCTTATTAAGTATTTTGCAACATCTATCTTTTAAAATAATGTTTTGTTTGCACCTTGTGAGCAGACCACTTTTGTGCTCCCAATTGCCTTGACACGTTTCACAATTCCTACTTTTGCCAGTGTGACAGGGCAAGTCACAGCGGGAAGTTTTCTAGCAGGGACTGAGCCGGACCACCCACGCGAGCTGGGCTGGAGCAGGGAAGTGGCCCCTGAACAGCTGGAAGGCTCTTCAGGCAGCAGCCCAGGCACTGGGGCAGGACCTATGCTCGAGGATGATCCTCATCTTTCCCACACAATTGTGCAAGTCACCTCAAGGCCTCGTTTCATCTCAGCATCAGAGTACATCCAGGGGAGCCTCTCTGGAGCAGAGCAGAGCAAAGATGTCAGATTTGTTTTGTTTGCCACAGATGGTTTAAAGCCAGAGGGTTTTTCTACTTCCCCATGTGTAAACAAAGTGCACCAAAGCCCTTGTCTCTCTGGCCTCACTTCTGGCTGGAAAGCATTAGCACAGCCATGTGAAGAACCTTTGCAGATCCATCAGTGCTACTTTTTCCTTTATTGGAGGTACAGTCATACCTGTCTTTGTTTGTACTGCTTTTCAGAGGCTTACCAGCACAGTGTTGCAAGCATTGTCTTTCATCACAATGTCCTTTCAGATGAGAAAGGAGACCTGGACTGGCTGGGATTATCCTAGACTGGAGGCAGGAGGTTTTTGGCTGCTGTTTCTGGTGGCGGCATTTTGTGATCCAACGGTCTGGTCCCGTGTCTGTCATGGAACGGAGTTGATGCACATCATAACTCACTTGGTTCCTTTGTTTCAGCTTCCCTTTGGCAAAAAACCAGCACTCATATATCCCAGGATAATTGCACTGTTTAACAAGACATGGCCTTTGTCTTGCTCCTCTTTCTTTAATTGCTCCTACTGAGGACAGACTCGCCTTAGAATAGGATGAGCAGGATTTAGTGCAGTATTTGCACAGACCTGTGGTATGAAATGCTGCTAACAAAGTGTTTGGGTGGGAGAGTAAAGATGAACTACTTTGAAAAAGGCTCAATTTGGAGAGATTGATAATTTAAATTTAGATACCAATTCAACATATTGCTGAACTAAATACCACTCTTTTGTGTGCAGTTTCACTCTTACCACTCATGTGCTTAAAATCAAGCATATGCTCAAATGCTTTGCCAGAGGAGGTCTTCAGAGCTCCATTAGCACTGTATGTTTTTGCTCTAAATTCACTGTAATTGTCTCTCATTGAATAGATGCTCACTGAGTAAGATATAAAAAGAGCATGGGAACAAAGGGGCCCTCAATCTGAGACTTTGATCCACATATTATTCAAATACATAATGACTGCTTTGATTTATGGATTTATAATTCTATTGAGGCATTCCAGAGATTACCCAAAACATTCCAGCTCCAGTCTATGCTGGAGGGTGATACCAGAGCCCCTGCCTGGAATTAGATGGATAAAATTTAGTTGCTTATTTGCTGCTGAGATTACATCACAGATTGCAAGATAAGAGCAAGCTGCATGGCCATGCACTAACTTATATTTGGTGCTAATTCCAAAGGTTTTTTTCCCCTGTCACCTAAGAAAAGCATCTGAAAGAAGAGACTGTTCTACCCACAGTATATAGAGTTTTGGCATAATAACAAGACAGCAGACTACATAGTGGGTGTTTTGAAAGAAGGAGCAGATGGTGGATTGCTAGCACAAGGGTTTAGCAGTGCAGTTAGAAAACAGATTATTTTGGAAGATGAGAAATTATGAGTATGATTAGCCCCCTCCCTCCCCTTTACTCCCACTCCCCTCCCCAAACATATCCCCACAAGATGTTAGTTTGGCCATGCACTGTAGGAGTGACTCAGCTCCGACACTGAGTAAGACTTTTGCAAGAATTCAAATAGCTGACAGCTGTTAAAAAAAATTCCCTGATTTTCATTTGCATCAATACCAGTTTGGATTTTTTAATTCATTTGACCTTACATGGCAGACCCACATTGCTAGCAACAGAGAGGATTACTAGTAAAGGGACCTGGCCTGCAAGAGAGGCTCTTCCCAGGCAGTGGGGAAGTACCACACAGCTCAGAACCTTGTCTTGCTGTTTGCTCCCCATCTACCACCACTCTGGTAGGTAGAGGAATTTCTCATTCAGTGGGAACTCATATCTAGGATAAGGACTTTCCTTCGTACCTCCCTGGCTATAAAAATTCCTTCCTTCCAGTCCTTACATATGGTTATATTGAGAGACTCAGTGGGATAGGGTGTGATGGTTCTGCTGTGTGAGCAAGAGGAAAGAATAAGACTTCATTAAGTGCTGAATCCCTAGTGCAATTCATATAGTTTGGGTTCTGTGAGAGAAAGAACAGCCAGAAATGGGCACAACTGTTACTGACAGGCTCTAGGGAGTCTTCTAGTTACATAAGGAGTCATCTCTTTCTTTAAAGGTGGCCTTATCATGGGGAGAGGAGAGATGAAGGGCTTGTACTGCAGATGGGTGAAACCCCTGGTGGTGTGAGACAAACCAATTTTGACTCTCCCCCCACTCCTGGGACTCTGGCAGCAGGACTTAGAGGTTAGCCAGAGACCAGCCTAAGTAGTGACTGCGTTCACATTCACCTCTCTTTGGCCACAGTGACAAAAAGGGATTTAAGAAGGGTATAAGAGGGGTAGAAGTATAATGCCTGGAAAGCCCGTCAGTGTGAGACAAGGAGCAGGAGCTGGGCAGAAAATACGAGTTCTTTTCTGGTATGGTGGTACAAGGTCACTCTTGTTATTGACTTCTTTGCTTGTCAGCTGCCTCCATCAGAGGCTGCTGTCACTGGTGCAACAACAGGGACCCAAGATGAACATCAGCAGCAGAGTCTTGTGTCCTCAGTCCCAGTGGCACCTTGAAACAAGGTAAGGGAAACCACAGAGACTGTACATCCTGCACAAAGAGTTTAATTTTGGTTCTTTACAGCTCATCCTCTGAGGATCTTAAATCCTTGTGATACAAGGGTGGAATTCACCTGGAGACTTAGAGATCACTTTGCATTGTTTTAATCCTAAATAAGAATTTTAAAGTAAAATGGGTACATTGCATTGCCTGTTTCTTCCAACAACCATCAAAAGATTCCCAGAGAAATCAGCTCAGATACAGACTATTACTGTAGACTTTTAAATAGGGTGAGATTAATGCCACCCAAAAATCCTCATTAACTACAAGAAATGTTCTCTTGGTGGAAAAATCAGCAACCTGCAATCCAAAAATTAGAAGTAGTGTGTTACCTATGCAAAGAATGGTATTGAACATGCCCATCATGCAGCAGTAGACCAGGACTTAAGACCATTAGGGAGGAGAGGAGGCTGTACTGATCTCTGAAGGGAGCTTGTCCTCAGAGATGAAAATGTCTACTTCAGCATGAAATGACACTGGATTTAGTGTGTTGTTTCCTCAGGTGTACCATCAGCTTAGTTCATGTCACTTCACAACTTAAATTAATTCTTTGGTACAGTGACCCTGGACACGGTCACTTGGGGCAATGTCCACCTGCATGGAGAGGGCAGATCTGGGAAGGCAGATGTGAATTTTCTGTTCATAAAGCAGCTACACATTAGTGATTACCAACATCTGAATGTTTGGATCTGATTTTTGACTGGGGAGTGTAGTAAATTAGATCTTACACTGTGCATCAACCATTACCTCAGCATTTCAGAGGGGAGACATATTCCTCCCAGAAACAACCTATTTTTCATTCATGGCATGGCTTTGTCCTTTTTGCTACCCAGAATTCTGACAGGTTTCTTCTGGTCTTGGATAGACTGGTAAGTCTGGATGATCTTGCTTTCACAGCAAAGCCAGGTTCTTATAATGAGGAAGGGAATTGCCTTTTTGTGGATAGGACTGATTTGGTGGTGGAACAAACCCATAAGGTAACACAGTATTCATTTTCTGTAAAGCATGGACAACAGGTACTCCTTAGGTGGTGTAGATGTTGGAAAAAAAAATGTCTTGCATCTGTATCATCTGTGGCAGATGAAAGCTGGTGGAGAACATCAGGTCCTTGACTTAGAAATGCTCAGCATTGCTTTTGATCAAGACAGACTGATTTTGCTTTGAAGGAGTCAATAAGTGGTTTTTGCTCAAGAAGTCATTGCTGAGTATTTGTAATTCTGGTCACACGCAGCTACAGCTTTTCTTTTTGGGATCAGATTGTGAAGAAGCAGGTCCCAGAGGAGCCAAGTGCCTTTGCTCTCCCTCACTCTCCTCACTCTCTCTGTGTAAAATGCAGAGCTGGCTTAGAAACCTCCTTTCGGAGACTTGTGAAGGCCAACAACATACGGCCATTGGGCTGATTGCTGGTTGAAAACTTTCCAACTTTTTTTTGTTGTCTTCCTCGGGGGGGGTTTTGCTTTGGTTTTTTTTACCCTGAAAATGCTGACCTGACACAAAAAAACCCCATACTTTGAGAATGGGATGATTTTGACAACACTTTGACAGAAACCAGGCAATTTTCCAATACAGTCTCACTTGCCAGGTGGGTTTCCAAACCCTCCCTGTTTCTTGTCAGCTCACACACAGCACCCCTGGCAGGCTGCCCTGCTGGATCCCAGGCACAAGGATCATGGGTATACCAAGTTCCTGGAGCTTACCTTTGCTGCACAGAAAGGTGAATGATCTCAGGGCTGCCATGCTAAGAAAACCATCCTCCCCAAGCCTTCTCTCTGAGAGTCTTGGAAATACTTGTAAAAGCTTGACACACAAAATACTGTCTGAAAGTTTTCTCAAATGACTTCTGAAATTTCACCATTGCAAATGCTTACTTATTTTGGAGTAAACTATTTTTTTTTGTGTCATCTGTGGAGCTGAACATGGAATAAAATGTAGATCCATCCGTTCAAATTACTGGTTACCTCTGACTCTATCAACAGCAAGGTGTTGCTGCACTGCCTGCAAATGCTGCCCGGAGTAGACACCTCTTCTCAGCAGCTTCATTCTTTCTCCCTGGGAGATCTCCACAAATGGTCCCACTCCCCACACATCCTCCCAAAGGGTTCTTGACTGTGGGACATCACAAGATGTTAATCCTGACAAATTCCCTTGTTCCTTGTGACTAAAAGGAAATGCTGTTCAGCAAGATGCAGCATTCCTTTCTTTTTATCAGGTCTACAGTGGCCAAAGTCAAGGCACTGTATCCTCTGGTCTGGAGAACACAGGTAAGGTTCTACACGGGAACCACTGGTGCACTGCCAAGGATAACCCAAAGGGAACCCAGTGGAGGCAAGGTGAGCGTGATTATGGCAACATGAAGATGTGGTGAAAGCCATGCCAGCTCTTTTGACTACTCTATTACACATTCTCATAATTCAGAGAAAACATGCAATTCAGAACTGATTTTGGACTCCTTGACTTTTCCTTGGTGGTTTGAATACAGCAGAGACACAGCCAGATTTGCAGTTAGGGTCTGCCCAGCAGGCTGTGAAAAGGGGCAGCCCATCTTTTCCATTCTTTTCTCACCTGTGATCAGGTGACTGCAATGCCCCACAGTGTTTGATGTATGCTGCTGTCAGAGCTCTGCAAGAGCTTGACTCTGCTGCACAGCAGCTTCTCTCTGAACAAGTGTGTAAAACACACTGGTTCCCAAGAGGAATTTGAGGGGAAAAAAGGAAAAAAAAAAAGAAAAGAAATAAGGAAAAAAGAAATAAGGAAAAGAGAAAAGAAAGAAAGAAAAAAGAAATAAAGAAAAAAAAAGGAAAAAAGAGAAAAAACCAAAGAAAAGCACCTCAAAAAACCAAACAAACAAATCCCCCCACATACATAGTCTTAAGCCAGTCTGACAATTTTGTATTGAGGGAAGAGGATCTTGGGGATTTCATATGCTGCCATGCCAAGCCAGGGAGCAGCCAGGAGCCCCTCACTGGTACAGGGCTGGTCTGGCAGCTGATTGAAATCGCTTGGGTTCACTCTTTAAGGAAAAACTTGAAAGGCTCCACCACGGAGGAAGAAAAATACAAAAGCAGTGGTATGAGGAGCTGGCTGAAGAGGCAGAGACAGGCTGCAAGCTGGGGTTTAGCAGGTGAAGCCTATTAAATGGGCAGATCAATCAATACCCCTTTTAATGGGAGGGAAGGATCAATCTTTTTCTCTGCAAGAGCAATGAAGCTGTTGAAGTTTATAGAGCACAGCTCTGATGAGGAGTGGCTGAGGGAAGTGGGGTTGTTTAACCTGGAGAAAACATGGCTGAGGAGAGATCTTATTGATCTATGAAAGAAGGTTGTAGTGAGGGAGGGGTCAGTCTCTTTTCTCGAGCAGCAAGCAATAGGACAAGGGGAAATAACCTCAAGATGCACAAGGGGAGGCATAGTTTGGATATCACAAAGTATTTCTTTACCAAAAAGAAAGCACCAGATCAGGCTGTTCAGGGAAGTGGTGGAGTCACCAACCCTGGAGGTTCTTAAATGATGTGTAGATGTGACACTGGGGACATGTGTAGTAGTGGACTTGGCAGTGAAAAGAATTATATGTTTCTATGATTCTGTGGCTTACTCCTACCCCAGCTCCCTTCTATTCACTTCCTGTAACCAGGTAAGTCTAGAAGAGCTGGACTGTGGGAGGCTGGATTTGGCCCAGAAAACTTGCCCTGGAGCAATCTCCTGCAGGGCTGTGTTGGCTGTGGCAGGGTCCCCACTCCATCCCAGTCCAGCCTCAGCACAGAGCTGGGGCTCTGCAATGTCCACATTACTTGGGGCAGGGAGGAGGAATGTTGGGGTCGGCCATGCTGGTGTGACCTGTTAAAAATCTGTCCTGTTGGACAACAGGGCTAGGTACAACAACTAGTTTTTATTGAAATCAAGTGAAAGGGAGACATCCTTGTGATTTATACCTGAATTTGAAGAGGCCACTCTCCTGTTTCCCCCAAGAGTCAAGGACTCCTTTCAGTAAGCAGATGTGGCTTCTCCTAATTGGGTATTAGCTCCAGCCCTGCCATGTTGCTTCAGAAATGTTCCTAATGATGTTTTGTAAGGATCCTTGTCCACAGGCAAGCAGAAAGCCCGTAAGCCTTGAGAGACTGCCTTTCAACAGTGGCTCATTCTCTACCTACTTAACTTGGAAAGCTCCCGGGCACAGGCCAGCGTGCCCGCCTGCTTGCACAGCCCCCACAGAAACGTGCAGTGCTCTAGACATGGTTTTTATTCAGAGTCATGAAAATAGCCCATCCAGTCAGACAGGCACAGCTTTGTATTGTTAGGAGCTGGTTCCACTGGGAAATTTTTGAATTCAGATTGCCCAACTCTAGCTCGGCAGGGCTGGGTGCCAAGGTATTTGGGCACAAAACGGTCAAGTGAGGTTTCATTCTTTTTTTGTAGACAGACAATATTTTTATGCCCCGTCATGGCTGGGCAATCAAAACAGCAATTAGGTTGCATCAGCAGATGTGCTCGCTTCTAGTGACTGTCGGTCTCAGCAATGCACAAGCTATATTCTGTTTGGTACAAAGATCTTTTCATTTCCAAATAAAACTTGGACCTTTACAGTGCTTTGTCAACCATCTGAAAAGCTGAGCAGGGGTGGCATTTTCTTTTAGCACTCTCAGCCTAGAAAAGTGCAGATGTTTATCTATAGAACTCCTGTAAGGTGAGCAGGAAATGGAGACCCTGCTCAGCAAAGGCAGAGCACAGCATGTGCCCTTGCTCACAGCCCTGGAGAGGAACAATAGAGCAGATTCGCTTTCCCCATCAGCAGAAAACCAGCCCAGCTTCCTAGGTCTGGCCAGCACAGCTCTATT
>NW_005054302.1:9836051-9844451 GCF_000277835.1 Geospiza fortis
TGCCCCTCTGTGACTGGGGGCAGTGATGGTGCTGCAGAACAAGTAACCTGCCATGAGCCCTCCAAATCCACAGAGAGAAATGGTGACTCACATGGTCCTGAGCCTCTGAAACAGAAGGGATAAACCATCTGCTGAGCAGTCCTGCTTCTGCAGGTGACCAGAGGAGATGGGCCGCCAAAATGCGTCACTTGGCTTACAGATTACCAAAACTGGATGCCATGAATCCTATCTTCTATTTATACAAAGCATCTGCACCCATAATTTCCCAATCATCTTGCATTCCCAAATCCACCAAGCAGCAATGAAACTCGCTGGTACCTGCCACTTTGGAAAGCTAACTCTGAGCCATGCCTCAAGTTTCACAGGAATTTTTGCAGGCTGGAGCAACTAGGGGATTAAATGCAATAATACACTTAATTTCACTCACATTAACTGAGATGCAGTAATAAGGAAGTCTAGGAGAGAGATTTGTCTCCTGCTGGCTCAGGTCATCATGTGTGTAGCCACTGTCCATCCTGGCACCAAGGGAGCACAGGAACATCCACCAAGCAATGTAGGCACCTTGTTTTACAGCGCACCCCCTGGAAACATGGGGCAAGGAGGCAGTGCAGGAAAAACCTTGGCTTTGAAAAGCACCTAGGAAAATGGGGCTCCATTTCCATTTGAGCTTCTTTGGCATTTTTAGAACATGAACATATTTAACAGCATGGTCATCTTTGGGTTGTCTGTAGGTTGCCTGTGAGGGAAACAGTTTCGCCTCTTCATGTTATGTCATTTCTAACAATGTTTGAAATTAAGATTGAACACTTATTTTTTTCATACTGATTTACTTCTGTTATATCCATTTTATTATTTTTTCTACCTCTCTCTCCTCCCAGGTCTGTGTATGTGCTTGAGGTGAGGATGGTCAGCTTGTACAAAGCACATCCCTCGTTGGATGCTAATAGGACTGGCTCAAAAATTAATTTCAAATCTGAGGTCTGAACCAAGGCAAGGTAAAGTCACCTGAAAGTTTCTTACTGACTTTAGAAGAATGCTGGATACTTCTTACATGTAAGGAACAAAATTCCGAGCCTTCCAGCTTTGGCCATGGCCCATGAGTTAGTCACTGCCAGTTGCAGTGGCCAAAGCAACAGCTTTGGGGTGAACATGGGACAAACTGGATAAAGGGTTCATGGATGCTGAGAGGGCAGGGACTTCTCCACTTGAAGATGAGGGCCCTAAGCTAGGGATAATGGAGTGGCTGTGATGTATGGGCCCAGCACTGAGAGCTAAAAGGCTCCAAGGGAGCCAAAAGGGCTTTCTCACACATGTGGCCATTGCAAGCTGATTTCATCAGATGCAATTTAAAAGATATCATGCTCTTTCCTAATCTCATTTGTCTTTATAAATAACTACTGCAGTTGACAAAGGGCTGTTCTGGGATCTCAAAAAGGACAGGAACTAGAACTCAGAGCTGGAAATGGGAGGACAGACTTGAGACAGCAGTCAGGTTGGCTGCCTGGGGGCCCCCTTAAGCTCCAGCAGCGCCTGGGATGTTCACCACCTCCTGCAGGGCTGGGGCAGTCAGGCCAGGTGCAGGGGCTTGGCTGAAGATCTTCCATTAATTAAACGGATGGAGGATTTCAGCTGCTCAGCCCCCTTTGGGTAGAGCAGTGCTTGGGACTCACAGCTGTTCATCCCATGTTAGTGTGCTGCATATCTGTAAAAACCCACACCACTCACCTCCCCATCACCTGCCTCTGTGACCTCCTACTGAAGTAAGGCCACCAAGGCTCAGGGCACTAAGTGACAACCAACACAGCTGCACTGCACTGTGGCTCCTGATTTCTCCTGCCTATGCCAAGACAAGACTCACCAACACCAAAACCTGGGTTGCCTTCCTGGCCTGGACCCATGGCTGGAGCACAGCTACCAAGGGTGACCTCAAGTGCCTGCTGAGTTTAGGTGAGCTGAATAATGCCCAAGAGTTGTCCATGAGCCTGTGCAAACACACACTGAACTCCTGAGAGGAAAATGTTTGTTCATTCCTTGATCCCTTATCTAGGGCGCTGCAAACATTAAAGCAGGCCAAGGAATTTGGCTCAGTAGTGATGGGCAAGGGAAGGAGATCAGCTTCGTGCCCCAAACAGGGCTTCTTGATGCAGTAGCATTTTGAAACAAGTGGCAAAAGGAGGGTATGAACAAAAAAGGAAGATGCAGTTTGGTTTGAAAGAAAGCTTGAGGCATTATTTTTTAATATAAATTCAGTTTTGAAGTTGCCTAAGCACCTTCTTTTTTAATCCTACCTCATTCTTGTGTGATGGACAAGTGTAGAGAGTAAGCAGGGGAACTGCAGCAACCTCTAAGTACTTTGGGAAGCATTCGTGTCCCTCTCCACCCTCTATGTATCAACAGCTACAGCAGAAGTGACCAGACACCAGCCAGAGTAGGTGGTAGCAAAGTGCTACTGGAGCATACATTCAGTAAAAGCAGACATTTGAACACCTTATTCCATCGTGGATTTTCCAAATAAGGTTTGCATCCAAGGACCTGCTTTATTTGCAACAACTAATCAGAAACATGAACAAAAAGGGCTTCTCATAGCAGTGGTTGTTACGAAAGTACTGCCGTTCAAAATCTCCATCTCACTTGTTGATACCATCCCTTTAGGTGATGATATTGCAGTATCACTGGTATATCCTTGTGTGATACCTTTAACTAAAAAGCATCTCTGCTGGCAATGGATTTGTCTGCTGGTAGGAAAGAGCTCACAGTACAACCTAAGTAAGAGTACAGTCAAATCAAGTTGTTTCTAGAGTGCACCTCTTTAGAAAGACAGATTCAAAAGTTCAGTTCTCAGCTGTGCCCACGACCTGTGCTGTGACCTGCGTCAGTCACTTCATCTTCTCATGCTTCCTTTTCCATTCCAACCTTTCTGCATTTATCTCTACAGCTTGTGAGTTGGGCAGATGAGTTTCATTGTGTTTGTACAATGCATAGTAAACCAGAGCTGTCAGCCTGATTTGTGTCTCTTGGCACTGCCAGTGTTACCAGTTCTTGGGGATTTAATGAAGGTCTGCATGTTTGGAGGCTGTCATGAAATATCCTTTCTTGGGATGTTGCACTAAATTAATTTTTCATTTAAAAGAAAAGTAGATTTTCAGTCAAGCTTGAAAATGCACACACTAGTTATTCATACTTGAGAATATATGCAGAGGTGAGGTGGTGTTATTTTTTTAACATTTGGTGTTAGCAGAATGGCAGTAACACAGAAAGGGCACAAATGACACAGCCACAACAGTAAAAGCAGTAGAGAGTCAGTCAAAATGTTGCTGTTGCAAAGGCACTAGACAAGCAAACATTTAATTACTGTGTTTTAACAGTATGGAAAAACAGTTAATTTACCAGGAGTTACATAATATATCTGCATGTTCTGTTTACAAAGGAGGATGCTGCCATTCGAAGGCTGTGGGGCTGTCAGTGGGGTTTTTTCACCCTTTCCATCAGGCCAGCCCCACACTTCTCTGCACTCTGCCGCACACGATGCTGGCGGCCCAGCACTCCTCCCCTCCTCCAAACAGCACTCCTCAGCCAAAATCTGCCTGCTCCCTATGTGCTGCTCAGGGCAGCCCTCCAGGGAGTAAGAAAAGGGGCTGGCAAGGAGGAAACATAGACTTTCTATTCTATTGTTGTTGATTCCATGGCTAGCTTCTTATAGAGTGTGGTGTCCTGCTAGCCTGCCACTAAAATGGGGATAATGGGTCATTATTCTGCCTATAACAATGTGCATCTTTATTTAATTCTCCTCCTAGAACCCTGGTTGCCAGCAGGTGATGCAGATTGCCCAGGGTGGGTGACAAGGAGCGACCACCACGCAGCTGGGGTCAGTGCTGGGGGCCCTTGGAGGGTGCACGTACACCATGCCAGCAAGGTGACAGCACCCAAAAGCCGCCTCACACACGGACCTTTTGGAGAGGTTCTGGGGAGGGAATCACCACCCCTGAGGGCTGAGCACAGTGCAATGCACTGGGGAGAGGTGGGAAGCCCAGGGGCAGAGCTCCAGTCCACTGCCAGATTTGCCTCCCATTTGTTCATTTGCATGAATAAAATGCCAAAGCGGGTTTCTGGAATCGCCCCTCCCAAGGTGAGAGGTGAAATTACTTGCTGTAGGGTCCTGGAACCTGTGGCAAAGTCCAGCCTGCAGGCAGATTTGTGAAGCAAGAGAGGAGATGAGACCTTCCTCAGATCTTATCCACTTACATATTACACCTTGAGACTGCAGAGAGAAAAAAATTTTAACTTACAAATAATTTTATAAACTTAATCTTGAGGTAAGTAAGCAGTTCAATAAATTCAGTCTTGAGGCAAGGAAGTCAAATGGCTCCCTTTGGTAGCTTTTTGCTCAAACCCATCTTAGCTTGGTAGTTCCTGTGTTTCCCATTTTATCTGATGCTGAGGGGGTGCCCAGTGCAGCTCCACTGTGCCAGCCACAGCTGTGCTGTGCTCCACAAAGGGCACCTGCTCAGTCCCAGTGCTACTGCAACCTGGCATCAGCCTCGCTGGGCTGTGTGCTGCCTACAAACCATTACATGCAGTAACAAGTAAAGCACTGCTTGAACCTTAGCACAAAGCAGCAAAAAACCAAAACAATAAATGCATTTTCCACAAGGGCAGAGACAGCAGCCTTTGAATAGGAATTGCTGGATCGGCTTATGACTCAGCTGGCTGCTCCCAGAGCACTCCAGCACATGCTCAGCTTGGGATGGCAACTGAGGCTCTGTTGGCTTGGTTGGATTCAAAGTGAAACGCTCGCAGAGATGCAACGTAAAGCCATGGGACATGGCAGAGCTCTGCAGCACTGGTGGGCAGGGGGATGTGTTGCCCACACAACCTCCTCCAAGTGAGGGCACCCCAGCCAGGGCAGCCCCTCCAGAGGAGGCCGAGGGTGAGGCGGCAGGCGGAGGCCTCGGCATGGCGCGGGGTGAAACGCACAGGGCTTGCGGGATGCGTTTCACCACTCGGGTCAAGCCCTGCTCCTTGGAGTGGGAGGAGGGAACCAGCCCAGGCGCCAAAATGTCTGTGACTCTGCTTAGATCATAGTTATAATGTTTTTCTGCATACAGATCTATGTAAATAGAAAGAAACCATTCATCTCAGCTGGGAGGACTGGCAGTCTTTGGAGTCACCCTGTCCACTGATATCCAGCCACCTTATTTTTTGCCCACCCTTTGATTTCTGCCCTCCTCCCCCCACCAGCACTGTTCCCAGGGCATCGTCTTCATGAAACAGCCTTTTGTTCCTAGGTGCCTGAAGCCAACGCGCCTCTCTGACTGGCTGCCTCATTTCACACCGACACCCTTAACTGCTGGTTTCATCTTCCTGGTAGCGATTGTCTCAGATGAAGTTTCAGTATCACTGTTTCTCATCTGCGGCTCCAGAGTCCCATTTTCACCAGCCAAAAGCCAAAAGCCTTGCACTTGCCTGACCTCTGCAATTACTGTCAGGACTCTTGCTTCACAGCGCTGCAGCCTCTGGCCATGAGGAACCTTTGGAGCTGGGGCCATTTGGATAAGCCACAGGAAACCTAGAAACAGCAAAGTTTGCTTAAAATGTCCGGTTCTTCCTGCAGTTTCTTTCAAATTCACTGCTGCGACCTCGCTTGCTGCGAAGTGCAGTTTTGATTACAGTCATTTGAATGCTGCCTGTGATGGCAGAGTGCCTGTCCTGACCTCTGAGGGTCTTCCTGTTTTCTACTTTTTAGCTTCTTAATCAAAGAGGAAAGTTGCTAACCACCCCAGGCTGCAAGTCTGCTGTGGGTCTTCATGTACAGAAGTGCAAAAGAGAGCATTAAACACAAATGTTTGAGGATTTCTTCCTTCCAATGCATATTTGTGCAAGAATTTTATGCAAATCTCCTGGTGCTGCTCAGGGTATTCTCCTAGATGCACACTACCTTTGGTTTTCATTATACCACGAGCAACTGACTTCAGCCAGAAGTTTTTAGTAGCTCTTCAGCAAACCCCAAACCTTTGCCAATACCTTCAGTGGTGTGAGGAGCCCACAGCATGCATCTCTTCTTGGGAGATGGAGAGCGAGGCATGGTAATACAACACATTGTGTGGGAAAACAGCAAGCGCACCACATGCCCATAATGCTGCTACACGGAGCAGGTCCATTTCTGATTTCAGTTGCAGTGCACGGGACTTGGGGCTGGAAACCCCCTGTCACACCATGGCTGTGCTGCAGGTGCATTCAGGTCCAAACGAAAACTTTGCAGATCAGTAAAACATGCAAAAAAATGGTGGCCACTGCAATTATCATGGGAAGCTTGGCATTGGAATAGTTCACCTTAACTGCAAGTCCCCAAGAAATTTTGCAGCATTTAGGCAAGGCATGCAGGAAAACTCAGAGGCCCAGAACCTGCCTGCCTTCCTATGGGCTCTTCTCAGATAAGTATTTGTCCTCTCAAGGAACAGGATGTGATGGGATTAAGGCTTGTGGTGCTGCTCACTGGCTCTGCTCAAAGGCTGGGAGAGGAATAGGCATTCAATCCGGAGCTGGGGAAGCTAACTGGCTGTGCTCATCAATCACCCCCAGCATACCACTGTCCTGTGTGTCACCACAAACCCTAGGAAACGCAAGCTTGTCAGTCTGGGCACCATGCTCCAGCACAGGCTATGGCCATGCCTTGGCTTCCTCAAGACCAGAAGTATTCTGCTGTTCTGGCAGCATCCCAGCTTTCAGGGATAGATGCAAACATGGTACTGAGAAGGAGAGAGAAGCTGCTGCTCAGTTTTTTCCCTGCACTAACTAGCGGCAGCTAATTAGATGGCAAATGTTCCCCCATGCCTTGTGGCTCTACTAAGAAACCCCAACCTGGCTAATCATTTTAGCATAAACTGCGAGAAAACTCTGGATAGCAGAAGAAAATTATCTCACATTAAAACCATCATACTGCCTTTCTTGGTGAGGAGAATAAAACTTCCATGTATCACTCAGATAACTTCAGACATGCTGTGCATAATCTGTTGGGTTCTTCCCCTTCATGCTATTATCAAGAGTTCAGCAGCCACATCAGCTTCGTCTTCAGTATGAGTATTTTCCTGTTTTACTTTCTCTGCATCTTATCTAGTACAGACACTGTTCTTTGACAACTCCACAAATAACTGCACTTTCTGGACTTTTATTTTCACTGTTCATGAAGCATCTTACAGAAGTAGATCTCCATATACTTCAGGAAGCTCTGGAAAGGAATATCTGGAGGCAGATGTCTGTTTCTCCAGTACTTCGTGCTGCCCTTCATAATAACATAGAGCTTAAAGACCTGCAAAGCAATTTGAGGTGTGGGAAAGCAGAATCCAGTTTTACAGAATTACAAATCCTGTCTGCTTTTCATTATGAAGTTGTATGCTGGTGGGCATTGTGTCTAGAAAATAATTTTCACCCAGAAGGCACAAGAAGTCTGTAG
This sequence comes from Geospiza fortis, assembly GCF_000277835.1. NCBI lineage: Eukaryota > Metazoa > Chordata > Aves > Passeriformes > Thraupidae > Geospiza > Geospiza fortis. Next base: position 9,843,502 of record NW_005054302.1, read on the forward strand.
CAGTCCCAGAAGGTAGCAGCCAGTTGTCCCAGCCCCTTGTGCCTTGCTTTAACAGTGAGCCTCATGCAGAGAGGCAGTGGAGACTTGGCCTCAGGTACCAGGTGACTTGGGAAGATGACAGTTTTTTTAGCACTTAGGATTTTCACTGCTGCCACAGTGCCCAGGTGCCTCCAAAGCACCTGAGCAGCCTCCCCTCTTGTTTCTGAATAATCTCTCATGAACATCATCCCAGTGAGGAAAAGGAACATGCTACAGATAGGACATGCCTCGATTTTTTTATTAATCAGACAATATTTTTTTTCCAGCCTTTTTCATATTAAATGCCAGCTTCTCTGCTTTGGGACAGCTAGCTACATGTATGCAAACCCAAAGACGTGATTTCACTTGTGACCCTCTCTCCCACCCACAGCCAAACAAATTGGTGATGCTTTAACAACAGCTGCACGTGGCAGCTCAGAACACAACCAAGAAAATTACCTGGCACTGTTGCAAGTTGTTCACCGCACTGACAAACAGCTACCAACCACTTTCTTCTGCTCTCCAAGCTTAATCATGTTACAGACAGAGCTTGGAAACCACATCCTTCTGTTGCGGTACGACTTGTCACCACCGCTTATGACACACTTTCTGATTAAATGCACGAATGCCATGTTTCATCGCAGAGAGAAGTCGCTGCGGATGCTCAGAGGATCCCCAGTCTGCACAGAAGATGCTTTGCCCACCAGCTGCAGAAACTTGCTTCAGGCACCAGGACCCCTTTGCCTTTAGCCAAGTGCTGTCCTCATCCAACAATGGACTGCTTGGCGCTCTTTCTTCAGCGCTTTTGGCTCACACGTTACTTGCTCGATAGCACATCACTGCTACTTTACTCAAAGGAAATCTAACCATCCTGCCAGGGATGTAAGGGAAGAAATTCACTTCTCATAAACTGACTAGAAAGAGGCAAATTC
>NW_005054302.1:9844461-9852166 GCF_000277835.1 Geospiza fortis
CGAGAAATGTGCTTATAAATAGCCACTGTGTAAACACAGATTGCATATTGCAGAATGACATCGAGCATAGTTACCGCCAGCCATCTCTCCCTGAAATTCAATATACATTGATATTTATACCCAGCCTTTGAGGTTTAGCATGCTTCAGCACAAATATACATTTATTAATACCACATAACACCAGGCCTTTATTGACTCTTATTGAGTCCTATGCCACTCATAGATATACATTTTTTCCAGGACTGTCATGCCTGAAATGAGTTAAGCCAAGAGTGAATGATCTTTCAACAGAGTAATACATTTAAGGCCACATTCAGCATTATTTTCCCTACTTCCGTTCACCAAAGTAATATTTATAGAGGGGGCTGCATTCTGCTCAGCAGTAGATTAGTGCTAATGATATATGACTCCAGTGGTTATAGCAGAGTTGATCCGAACATATATTGACAACACAAGGAGTGGGAATTTGGCCCAACATTCTCAGAATAGGAGTACTAGGACTGGGACTGGAGTTATGCCAGGGCAGAATTTGGTCCATACTCTTTCTGAAAAAAGGGAGCCAAATAATGCAAAAAAGAAAGCTGCTCTGAAGTCTGTTTACAAGAAAATCCATGCTCTCCAGTGATTTAGAGTCCAGCTAGAGGAAGGTTAAGTTCAAGAGCAATACAACCTGACTAAAATAAATTATTTCTCCCTGTAAAATGACCTTTTAATAGAAATAAGGACAAATAAAATTCTTAAGACATGGCCTTGCTGTGGAAATAGAATCCTTTTATGTTTTCCCTGTCAGACCCTGTGCTGTACAAAAAGACATCACTTCACCTATAAAGCAGCCTCTGCCTCTACTATCCAGTATTCTCATGAATCTTCATCAATATAAATGCTTCAGTGGCCTTAGCAAATAGTCTGGTCTATGTGCCTGAGGTTCAGTTATATCAGACAGATCTGGAAGTTAGCAGAGCAAGATGCAATGACCCATGTTATTATTAATTCATTTGCCCAAACAGGAGTTGGGTTCTGCCATTTCCAGCTCAGGAGACCCAGCACTGCAGCAGTGACTGCCAGGGTTTCACCAGCAGAGCAAGGTGCATTGATTACACCTTTTTCCCTTCCAGACTGACCCTCCCTTTCCCCTCTCCTGCCATTACAAATAGAGCTCACATCTACTGCAACACTGAGCTCAAATAGGTCAGGGAGTCTTCAAAGAAAAATCTACATGCAGGAGTCATGAATTTCCACCCGGCAGCAGACAACCAGCAGGCCAGAGGAGGCAGAAGCAGAAAGGAGTTGGTTGGTGCTGGTCCAGGGAAACTGCTGCTCCTTTGCTCTGCTCTGCAGTGCCAGATGGCCGGTCCCATCCCGCTCGCTGCATTTCGGTGTATCGCGGCAGGCACGCCTAGCTGTGCAGGAGGGAGGGAGGTGCGAGTGCCAAGGTTAGCAGGCTGTGAGGCTCTGCACAGGCAAATTATGCTGCTGATTCAGTCAGCCAACTCCCCTGCAGGGGGCTTTCTTTAAGGCTGAATCTCAACGCCTCTCCTGTCCAAGAACGTCCCCAGAATCCAGACAGAGATGAATGAAAGAAGAAAACACACCATGCAAACAAACCTTCAGCACTTTGCTGATTTTGCTGGGGAAGATCCCATGTGCTAACTGCCTCCACTCACACGCCTAATTGCTTCTAAGTGTGGTACTTCCTCAGAAAATCCCACCTGCACTGACACTCTGTTTTTTCAGGGTGTAACCATTGGAAAAATAATGAAATGGGGTAAAAACATTTTTAAAATAAAAATAAACCAAGTCCATAACAGATTCGTATTTTTCAGCATGTTAGATCTTCTTTGTCTAAAAACAAGGAATAAAACTCTGCCATAATTTAGCCTGATCTTCCAACATACTTATGTTCATATCTCATGGGTTTCAAGGAGAAATGGAGCTAAAATATGTGCCATATCCCACAAGCTGCTAAGTTCTGTTTTTGGGGTTTTTGTATTTGTGTTTTGTATTTGAAAATAATGAAAGCCATATTTTTGCCAGTATATGCAGGAAGCTAATTTCACTTATCAGCTCCATCCTTAATGTGGCGTCATGCTGTACCAAGTGTTTCATTTGCAAAATACAAACAGACAAGTTCTGCTGCTTGAAAAACATTACAGTTTTTCAGTCAGACAAAGACATTTGTGTGCTTTGCATTGGCCAGGCACAAAACTGAGCCAAAGCAGTGGGAGGAAACAGGCAGCAAACCCCCATGTTCCAGTTCTCTTCCCCAGCCAGCTGCCTCCTGCTTGCCCTCTTCTGGCTCCTTGGCTTTTGAACTCTTGGCCTCATGGCATCCTGGCTGCAAAAGGAAAGCTGGAGGTGTTTTGCCCAGCCCAAGCTACAGAGGTGTGGTTAGGCTGTGCTCTTCAGTGTACATTGTAGCTGGGAGCCAAGGCAGGAGCTCCCACTTTCCACCCAAAGGCCAGCAGCATTTTTGACTTCTTGAGGAAATCTTGCCACTGGTTCACAGTGCCAGAGGATACTTACATCTGACAGAGATGTCACAACTGCAGCTTTGATGCAGGCACACATGTTTAGGAGAGGGACAAAACCTCAGGCATATTCTTACCAGGGCTGGAACTGGTGCCTTTCCTTGCGGCAGTGCAGCCAGTGCTGAGACCCAGACTTGTCCCTGCTCTGCACCCTGCCTGTCTGCCCCATGAAGTCCACCTCTGTTTCTGGAGGGGAGAGCATTTTCTGACCCCACAGGTAGCCTTGGTGCTGTCATTAAATCTGTTTTGTAGGACTACCATCAATATTAATAGGAATACATTTTAAGGGATTACTTGCAGTTCTCCTTTTGTAGGGCGTTAGGCTGCCTTTGTCCTGATTTTCAGATATGATTTTTTCCATTTAATACTTTTCCCCTCTGTATTGCTCCCAAAAATTGTACAGGCTGAAGCATTTCCAACTTTAACTTGAAGCATAAAGTATTTTTTTTCCAGATGATCCCTATTTATGGGCTTGCAGCACCGGCCAGTGTGGTCTCAGAGGGCTGAATTGAAGTAAACAACATGTTGAAATACATTTAGTGAATTATCATGCAAACCACAGAAGAACATGAAGAGAGAGAGAAGAGCTTTCTTGGTTGGATAGTGATTTAATGTTTTCTTTCAAAGAAATCAGATATTAAAAAGGCCTATTAGGTCACTGAGCTCAGCTTTCCTGGGCCAGGCCACAATTGTTTCTTATGATAAACATAAATCCAAGTGCTTTATCTAGTTAGGGTTTAAACCCTGCAAATGAAAAGGCGTGTACCATCACCCTCAAGGAAGAATTCCACAAACTATCACATCTCTCTGTCGCACACAATTATTAGGATGTGTAATAGTAAGGATGGGAAGTTATTTTATAGTGTCAGAGTGTACATAACATCACTCAGGGCACAGACTTTACCTGTTACTCTTCCTTTTCCTAACAACATAATATAAATGCTGGGCAAATGATATTAGGACAGTGCAACAAATATTATGATAATGAAGGCAGGGCTATCACTCATTTGACATCATGTCGATGGGCTGGATTTTTTTTAAGAAACTACAACTATTTGCCTGTGTATACATGTTCAGTATGGCTTTACTGAATGACTCATGAAATGTAAGGCATGTGACATGTGTCAATCAGCTCATTTAATCACTTGACTGTGGCAGTCAGGGAGCTGGGTAAGGCTCCAAAGCTGGGTGCTCAGGTATGCTCTCTCTTCCTGCTTCTGGGCAATCTTGAGGATCTTTTAGTTTCATATGGGATTTCTAGTCTTGCAGCAATCCAGTCAGAGATATTGCATGGCAGCTGCCCCCTCCTGTCCTTTCTCCCCAAGCTGCTGGGTGTCTATGAATAACAAATGTTCCCACTGCATAACGAGTTCAATTTTACAGCACTTGATCTTGTCAATCCAGCCTTTTCAGGAAGCATCAAGCTGTTCAATAATGTATGAACAACAAAAGCACTGCACACTTGTAGAATAGGTGCATAATTTAGAGAAAGATCATGACGATTTTGCGACACATTGTCACCAGGCTGACTGTTCTGGGACACAAAATATAGTTGGTGCAGTCAATCTACAGGTCATCTTATTGCTCTTGAAAAAATTTATGTTTATCATTCTGTGCTCCCTTACAGAATGGTTGTGCAGTAGATGCTTGTTGGGTGTGATGCTCTCGGGAAGACAGTGGAGATGCATTTTGTCCAAATTCCAGGTGGAAATCTTGCAGCCTCAGCAGGAGTTCAAAGCTGGTATCACACTACTAAAACACAGCATAAGCTCAGTGTTTGGATGCACCTGTGTCTCTTGGCCAATCTGTTTGAACAATGTTAGCTTGAGGGCTGCATAAGACATTAGGAAAGATTTGACCTTCTAGCAAAGGCCATCACATCTCAGCCACTCCTATGGCAAGGGCAGCCATCCATGCCTGGCTGCAATGTGTCTGCCAAAAATGCATCAGATGATTTCAGGAGGCAGAGTAATCCTTACTTCCTTTGGAAGTTTGTTCCTGCCTTGTTGTTTCATCACAGTGTTTGTTTTTTAAACTTTAGGAAAGTTATGATCATTGATGATAAAAATCTACTTAAACCAGTAACCACTTGTGCAAATCTATCCCAGCAAGTCAGAAATCTCTGTGAAAGGATGTGGTGGTCTCAAGACAGCATGCTCCATATCATCAAGATTAAAAAAAAATCTCCACCTTACCCTTGCACAGCAATAGCTCACAGCCTGTGTAGGTGAGCTCAGCAGAGACAACTGACCAGGTTTACAGAACTGATAATCTTTGTAAAATTCCCGGGCAGGTCAAGATGCCGTGCTGCTTGTAACTCAAGTACCTCTTAATTTCAGCATTCTGCTTTCCTTTATGACTCAGTAGCTGGGCAAAAACTGAAGGAAATCCACAGCAGTGGATGGCAAGCGAGGTACAGTTGAATCATAAGAACTGCCAGACAATTGTAAAGGGATATTTTTGCATACTTTGTTTGAGCAGTAAGCTTACAAGGAGAACTTTCAAGAATGTGGATATGTTCACCAAGAAACCAGCCTATACAAAGACAGGCTTTTATTCTGGAGAATTTATGCACATGTTTAACTCAAAATGGAGTAATCCAAGAGCTCAACATCAGGCCCACATGCACAAGCCTTTGCAGGCAGCAGGACTCCATGGATGCTGTAAAGGGAGCACAAAACCAGCATTTTACATGAGCGTTGTCACACAGAGCCCAGCTGTTCATTTCCAAATACAACATCTAGAAGGAGTTCAGGTGTTTTGAAAATTGTCATATTGTCTCTAGTCTATACACTAGTTTTCTAAGACTGATACTGGGTGAGCATTGGCCCTGTTAAGTACATATCTGATCTCTATTAGCATTAAAACTCTTTATTTAAAAAAATTGCTGAGGGGAAAAATGAACTCCAGAAAAGATATCCAATAGATTTTTTGTTGAAGGCAAAAAAGGGTTTTAGGCAACTTCTATTTGCTGTATTGTTTCCAAAAACAATGAAACACTTTCAAAGTTTAGATTTCTCTTGACATTTTTCAGATACTAAAGTACTGAAAGGCAAGACTGGTAGCCACAAAGATACTTAAGTATTTCTTGTTTAATTAAGGGTTAGTCAACCAAATACTTAAGCATCTAGGCATGCATGTCCTGCTTTCTTTCACAAGATGTTTGTGGCAGAACAGAGACTAGATACCAAATTTAATTTTAAACTACCTTACAAGTCAGCCTAACTTTCACACCTGACTAATGGAAAATTTTCCTGGGTTTCATGGACTATGCTGAAGATCTGAAGTTGTCACTCAAGGCAGAAACAATTTCAGCAGGGGAATGGGACCCAACCAGGTTTCTAAGAATGTTTGGTCATGTGTACTTATCACTGTGGATATAAAATAAATGAATGGATGCTATCACCGAAATCTGAGTATACGCAAATGTTCTAATCTTAAATATTAGGAGTAACTCAGCCAAAATCTTTCTCAGACCTGTTTTTCAAACATATCTGCCACCATCATTGCCAATGGGTTTGAGTTTTGAACCAGACACTTTAAGAGCAAATGACTCAAAGTGATCTTACTTGAGCTGAAGGGTAAACTCCCCTTTGCTTGTGGCTTAATAACACTGACCCTCTACTGCTTCTTTTAAACATTCCTATTTCAGATAACATTATAATGAAGTTCAGCAAGAAAAAAAAGGCTGTTTACATCATTCACATAGTTTACTTAGATTTTAGCATTACATTCAAACTACATGATCAAAAGTAACCTGTTTGGCTGCCCTTCTCCCCTGTTACATAGCACCATGCTGCAGTGTGTGGGATTCAGACATGGCACAGCAAGTACCTGCACTCAGGCAAACAAACTGTTTTCTCATGTTGGGATGGCATTTCTAGTATACTGTTTGGGAGGGAAAAACCCCAAAACAACAAAACAAAAGAACCCAACCCCCTTCCATGTATTCCTCTCCAAGTATTTTGTATGGCTGCCTGTGAGTGTAACATTTGGATGCATTCCCAACAGTGGAGTCCACAGAGTGTCCGTCTGTTGAAGGCTGCTCTGCCTGAGGAAAAGATCCCTTTTCAAATGGATAGAAGGGAAAGGATGGGGCAGAATGTTTCTGTGGATGTGGTTTTACTTATGCTGGCAAAATCTGATCTGAGAAACTTTTCGGTAGTTCTCAAAGACAGATCTAGGTTCAATCAGTCTCCTTTAAGATATGTAAATTACTAATTGCATTGGGCCCTTTTTAGCCAGCCAGTTGACTAAATTATACAACGCTTCATTTTGCAAAAATAGAAAGTATTCCCAGGCAAAGCAAAAGCAGCTGATTTAAAATTCTTTCTCTGAGAGAAACCTTGAAAACAATGTAACATCCCAAATCTGCTTAGAAATTTTGTAGAGTAATAGCATTCTGATCCCATTAAAAAATAAAATCCTCCTATATCATCATCTTCCAAAATACAAGTTATGTAACACTCGATGTTTAATGAACTTTTATTGATGTCGGTGGGACTACTTATGCTCAAGCTCCTCTGTGTGCCCTTAAAAGCTAAGGAGTACAGGGGCAAGGGAAGCCAGGGAAGCCGCAGTGATGCCGTGATGCAAAAAAAAAAAAAAAAAAAAAAAAAAAAAAAAGAGGCTCTTATTCCAGCTCTCCAAGGCTGCAGATAATAGATTTGCCTCTGTCCTAATTATACACTCCATCTCCCTGCATTACCATGGAGCCTAGAAAACCTGACTCATCATCCCTAACAATCCCGGCAACCTGAGGCAGACAAACACATAAACACACACAGACACACAGACACACACACACGCGCACACGCACACACACACACATTCAGACACACACACACATTCAGACACACACACACATTCAGACACACACACACATTCAGACACACACACACATTCAGACACACACACACATTCAGACACACACACACATTCAGACACACACACACACAGTCTCGCATGGTGTTCCCAGCTTCCCGCAGAGCAAGCAGCTGATCCTGCTCCAGCGCAGCCGCGTCCCTGCATGTGCAGCCCGCCGCCCTGGCAGCGAGAGCAGCTCGCCCCCCGCCCCGGGAGCCGGGGTATCTCGAGACGAGGATCACGGCGATGGCTGGGGACTGGCTCTGGTCCCGGCAGACAGGCGGGCGGGGCGGGGGGGGGGGGCGGGCCGC